>NC_043708.1:139643141-139654163 GCF_006229205.1 Suricata suricatta
CGGGGGCGGGGCCGTCGCGGAAGAGCGGAGCTCGCCGACGGCTGGGCAGCGTCAGAGTCACCACTGACCCGCACAAGGAGGGTTTTGGGTGGGGGGGTGGAAAGGCCTAATTTTGGACGGCCCTGATGTTGGTGCAACTGATGCAAATAATTGAAAAAGGGGGGCCTGGGGGACTCAGTCGGTTGAGCGCCCGACTCTTGATCTCAGCTCAGGTCTTGATTTCACGGTGCGTAGGATCGAGCCCTGTGTAGGGCAAGCGGCGGACAGCGAGGAGCCTGCTCGGGATTCTCTCTCTCTCTGCCCCTCCCCAACCTGCGTTCACCCTCCTTCTCCCTCAAAATAAATAAAAAAATAAAAAGCTCAATCCAAAAAAAAATTTGTCAAAAAATCCAAGTAACTGAAAAAATGACTTTTTTTTCAATGAAAAAGTGAGAAAGTATTGCATTGAAGGGGGTAAATCTGATGCCACACAGTTCTACCTCTGTAAAGTCGCTCTAAGTCCTGGGCAGCTGGCAGGTCTCCTTGGCCTGAAGCTTCCTGGCTCAAAAACCAGAAAAGGTGGAATCTCCCGGAGGGATCCCACTGGGCTCCCCACATTCCCCTATGTACCCCATTGCCAAGATCAGCAGTAAGCTTTAGAATCTGTGGCTAAATCTTCTCTCGGCCAACCAAAAGTGTTAACTTTAACACAATTGTTTTTAAATCACAAAGCAATGCATATTTGCTCTAAGAAATAGGGAACAGCATAGTAGTGTGCTATAAAATGGGGCGGGCCACCCAAGGAGATGGTGCCTGACAACTCTGCACGAGGGGTCAGACTTCCTCTCGTCTGGCTGGTGCTGCTGTTTTTCCTCTGAAGCACAGAACAGGGTCCTGCTACAATTGCATTCATCAAGGGCACTAAACCCAAAATGCCTGGGGGGGACGGGAGGCAGGTGGGTCCTGTGTTGTCCTAACAAATAGTAACTGGAGGCCAAGTGCTCCAGGGCCCCCCTGGGAACCCCCAGGACAGAGTCTGGTTCCCACAGAGAACCTGCTCGTTCACTGTCCTAGCCTCCTTCTGTTTCTCTGTTCCTGGTGAAGACTCGGCCAGTGCAGTGTTCACGAGGGACGGGCCTGCCCTCTCCCCAGCCTCCGGGTCAGGGAGGAAGCGGGAAGTGGGGACTGGAGGGGCTCGGTCCAGCCGGAGGGGCGCAGCCAGGGAGCTGCGGCCCAGCAGGAATGGACACCAAGGCTTACACGACGGCCGGGAGTTGTAAATGTTGGCTCACATTTCTAGAAAACACCATGTGGACCAAGTCACCCACCCTTAGTTCTGTGACCCCAGTAAGTCCCTGGTGGCTGTGACACACATCTCAGCCAGTCCCCCTCCCCCGCCCCGACACTCAGACGGCTCCCAGCATTCACCTTTTTCCAGGCTCCCTGAAGGAGGGAGTTCTAGAAGGTTCCCTGGGTCAGAAGGGAAAAGCATTTGGACTTTTGGTGGACATTTTAGACAGAGCTCCTTCATGTAACTTCCGCTCTCCTGTCCCTGGCCGCCTTCCCCGGTCAGCTGTGTCACCTCATGATGCCGGGCCCCCGCTCGAGGGACGACAGAGGGCCGCTGGCTCTGCGCTGGGGCGAGGCCCCGGGGCTTTTTCCCTGCCTCTCTTGACACCCAGCTGAGTTCTGGGGCTCCAGGAGCGACCTTTCTGAACCCAGATCTGACCTGTTCAAGAGCCTCCCATGGCTCCCCTTAACCACAGAGTGGTGTCCCCAGTGTGGCCTCTAAGGAAGGCCCTCCCCAACGGGCTCCTGACCCGTGACCTCAGCACACACCCTTCTTCACAGCTGGGGCTCTGCTGGGCCCTCCTCCCCGCCACACCCCAGGCGCCTGCGTGTGAGAGCCAGGCCAGGCCCACCTCTGCCCTGCAGGCCCTCGAGAGGCCCTGCTCAGGGTCCGTCTGGCCAGTCTGCTGAGCCTCGGCCTCCCGTGCCCGCTGCCCAGAAGGAAGACAGACCGTCGCCCAGCCCGGGGCATCTCACGCTGCCCTTTGTCTCCTACAGACTCCCACCGCTCAGCCTCATCCCTGTCCAAGGAGAAGTCTCTGGACCTTGAGTCAGAAGCCCTGTTCTCAGCAAGGTGGACAGAGCACTGGGAAGGGCGCGTGCCCACAAGCCTGAGCCGTGGACCCCAGCCTTGTCCCCCGACTGCAGCACTGGGCACAGAGCCCCACGCCCTGGACCAGGCCCGCGACGTCACCCACCACAAAGGTCTCCCTGGTGCAGGCATGCTGACATACAGGGTGACGGAGGCCGGGGTGGGCGGGGAGCAGAGGTGGAGGACTTCCCAGAGCCCCTGGCCGCTTCCCACGCTCTTTCCTTCCCTTCCTGTCCTCATGACCACCTCCTTGGATGCAGTGGCCAGCCCGCCTGCTGACCTGGCTCTCTCCGAAAGTGGAGGGGGGGAAGCAGCAGCCAGGCCCCCGGGCAAACAGACGGCGCTCAGTGCTGGCCGGGGTGCAGGCTGGGAATGTGAACTGGGGGCTTGCGGGAGACACGTCAGCGGGCTCCAAGACAGAGTCGGCTTCAAGCCAGAAATCACACTTCCAGGAAGTGACATGAGTAGAGATGCAGAGACGGTACTGTGGTCACTGGCTGGGGTCCAGCAGGGGCTGGGGTCCACGGGGGCGGCCACACCCTGGGCTCTAGTGAGATGAGGCATTTAAAGGACGTTTAGTGACCAGGTAATGCCCCCAGTGGCCTTTGGGTGGAAATGTGTGTCCCGTGCACGTGCGTGAGTGTCACACTCACGACCTGTGCTCACGTGCTCAGTCTCAGAAACCCCTCCCTTCTCTCCGATAGACTCTGCGTCCCCATGTGGGCGCCCTGGAGGCAACACAGAGCATGATGCCCATCAGGGATTCGCATGTTAGGGATACAGACAGAGATTCTAGCTGGGGGCTGGGGAACAGGCCAGGAGTGAGAGGGCTTGAGTCCCAGGGGGCCAGGTTAGGGCCAAAGTGGGACAAGACGTCAGTCTGTCCTGGCGGCTGCCTTGAGCCCAGAGGCTGGTCAGTGAACGGGGGGTAGGCCTGGGGGGTCCACAGTCCAGGCCCCTGGGGATGCTGTTGGGGGAGGGAAAAGTGGTGCCCGAGTGCCCCGACCCTCTGCCACGGGTTGGGACACCAGCACCAAGCCGCAGGGAGGGACCAGAGCCATGGTGTTCCCAGGCTGATGGCAGAGGCGTAAGAAACCAGGACCGCCTACCAGTCCTTTATCTTTTCATTATTTTTTGTTTGAAGTAGGATCCACGCCCAATGTGTGGCTTGAACTCATGACTCTGAGATCAAGAGTCACATGCTCTACTGACCCAGCCAGCCAGGTGCCCCGAGGTGCCCGCGCCCCCCACCTCGAAGTTCACAGGGACACAGATCCGCCAGGCACGAGCTCACTGCAACAGTAACAGCCAAGGGCACAACCAGGACCCAGTCAAGGTCCCTGTCACCCAGGAAGGCACCCTGGGTCCCGACTGGATGCCGCTCCAAAAGGCTCCCAGCCATTCGAGTGACAGCAGAATGCAGCCGGCACCCAGCAGCCCAGAGCACTACCAAGGCCTGTCTGCACTTCTCCCTCCCAGCCTGCCTCTCCCTCCTCCCCTCCCTCCTCCCCTCCCCTGCTCCCTCTCCTCTGCCACACACCGCCCTGTGTCTCTCTCACCCCTTCAGTGCAGGTCACAGCCTGACCCTGCCTGTGTCTTATCAATCACCCATTGTGCCAGGGGTGGCTGGGCAGGCAGGGAGCCATTTTCCTTGGGTCCAGAATAAAAGCATCTGAAGAGCAGAAGTCACTCTCCCATGTCTGGGAGGAGAAAATGCCTCCCCCGCCCTCCCCCCTGCCGTGGGAACTGGCCTCGAACGAGGGAAGGGCACACTGGCCCTCCGAGGAAGGTGCTTCTTGGCCTGGGACAGACCCTTCTCTGGGAATGCTCCTCTGAGCACCGGACCCTGAGGTCCCTGCCGCAGAGCCCTGGCAGGGATGAGTGCCAGGACGCTCCCACTCCATTCAGGGACGGCTCTGCCCCATGCCAGGCGCTGTCAGGGATGCATGAGAGAAAGAGGCCATGGCGGCCTCGGGACGGGACTCCAGATAAGGACAAGGCCCGCCTGGGGCCGAAGTTTGTCTAGGCCTTGTACAGAATGCACTAGAATGTGGTTTGGGCTCTACTGAGGTTTGCCGGAAGTTCTGGGGAGAGACCCGAGCCACCTGCTGGCCACTCCTCAGCCTTCCGGCCCCAGAGTCAGGAGCTGTGGAGTTATGGCCACTAAGCACAGAAACCCTGGGCAGACCCCCGCCCTCCCTGGGCCTCAGTTTCCCCATCTGAATTACAATCTGGAGGGACGAGATGGTCTCTGTGGGCCCCTCCAGGGTCATTGTTTTAACTCTTTTGTTCTTGCCCCAGAATTCCACCTGTCCAGGCCTGGACACACAGGGGGGCTGATGTGGGCTCTGGGGGACCCGCGGGGGGGCTGGTGTGGGTTCTGGGGGACCTGTGGGGGTGGCTCGGGGGGACCTGTGAGGGGTGCTGATGTGGGCTCTGGGGGACCTGCGGGGGGATGACGTGGGCTCGGGGCCACTGTGGCAGTCGCGCTCAGGAGATGCACAGGGGACCCCGAGCCAGTCTCCACCAGCTGGAGAGAAGAGAGGTCTGGGATTGGGGTGTGAGCAGCTCAGCATGGAGCCCTAGGGCACAGGTGCTCCCGACCTGACCTGATGACACGCACAGGCAGGGCCGGGCTGGGAACAGCCAGGTAAGGGACAACCAGGAGGGGTCTGGACAATGTCCAGGGGGGGATGCATGGGCACCTCGGTCCCTGGGTCCCTGCCTGACACCCAGTGACAGTGATGCCTGCAGTCACCTTCCCTCCTTCTCCACCCTCTCCCCTCCCCTCCCTTTCCCCATCCCACCCCACCCCAGCCCTACTCTGGGCTTAACTGAGCTGTCCCTGGCCTCAGGCTGCGGGGCCCCCAGGTCAAGGGTGGTATCTGTCTTCTTCCAGCCATGCCCTTGAAGCATGGGGGGGGGGCGGGGGCAAGAGTGAGAGAGAGCGTGTGGCCCTGCATGCCCTTGACCCGCCAGGGGCCTCATGGGGCTAGAAACCCCCAGCCCCAGAGCTCCCCATTGGGCGTGGGGGAAAGGCCCCCCACCCAGCAGCTGCTCCCCCTGATCCCCTCCCCTTTCCTGTGGTCTTGGCCTTGCCTTGCTCCAGCTGGGGGTTCGTCATGTTCAGCTAGAAAGAGCTAGAAAGAAATGTGTCTCCAGACCCTGATACAAGGCTGCCTTTGTGTGAGGGTCAGATTCTGGCAGCTCTGTGGCCCGATTCAGGAGGCCCACCCCGCTCCGGCTCAGAGCCCGGCCTGGACCGGAGCTGAGGAACTTCAAGCTTTGGGGAACTCAAGGAGACCCAGGCTCATTCCTGAAGGCAAGACGCCCAGGGGGCTGCTAGCCCAGCAGTTCACTGGAGGGGAGGCAGGGAGCTAGGCCTGGAGGGGACAGCACTGCCATCCAGGCCCAAAGAGGCAGCGTGGCCTGCTGTGAGTTCTACTTCATACTAGCTGTGTGACTCTGAGAGACTCACAGAACCTCTCTGAGCTTGGTTTTCTCCATCAAATGGGAATGCAAAGGGCCCGCCCCAGGGCTGCTTGGAAGATGAAATGAAGACAAGTGACCCCACAGCACAAAGCCCAGCCCAGGCTTGAGTTCAATGCAAGTCTGCCCCTCTTCTTAGGGGGCAGCTGTGAGGGGGCAGGAGGACTTAATCCCCCTCATAACCCTCCAAGCCCACCCCTTAGTCTCCTCCCCCTCCCCTCCCCCCTCCAGGTGGAGCTGAGAGCCTGGAATTGCCTGGAATCCTAGAGAAGGGCCCCCCCCAGCAGCCGGGCACTTCACCGCAGCTGCTCCCCAGAGACACGGGGGCTGCAGGGGGGAGGCTGGGCAGAGCATGAGCCACACGCCAGGCCCGTGGGGGCTGAGGGGGCCTGTTCGGCAGTGCCCTCAGTAGTGCCCGGTCCCCTGGGGCAGCTTTTCCCAGTGCCTGCTGACAGCCACGGTGCCAAGAGGCCCCTTGGGCCGGCGATGTTCAGCCTGGGAGAGGAGTGCATTGATGACAGCTCCCACAGAAGGGGTGGGGGGAGGCACCTGGCATTTGCTCCCCGGGGAGCCAGGCGCCTGGGGCGCCCCAGGAGCTGCCCTCCTTACGCCCCTTTATGTCTCGTGTAATGGGCATGGTGGCCTTCGCCTTGACTCTGCCCCTGTCCTCACGCCAGGCCCGTCCTCCACCCAGGAAAGCCAGGCCAGAGGAAATCTGGGGGAGGGGTCCCAGGCCTCGCCTCCCACCCCTTGCCTGGTTCCACCCTCACCAGGTCAGGGCCCCAACACCACCTCAAACACTACCCCTGCTCCCTGAAACCCACACCGGGTCTCACCAGGAGGGGGCGCCAGGTGGACGCAGACCCAAGGTCGGTCCACAAAGACACACCCACCACTGAGACTACCAGCAACCCCCCTGCCAGGGGCTGCTGTGTCCTCGAGAGGTGACACCGGACAGGGACAACACGGCAACAGTGGACCACCCCAAGGACAGCGCAGAACTCAGGAGATGGCCACCCTCTGTGCCAGGCACCTACTGTTTCGATTTTTAACTTGTGCTGTTGCTACAGTTCTGTCGTGAGCCCAGTGATGAGCAAACGCTGCGCTACCGTCATCCTGATGACTGTCCAGGGTAAATGGTGACTCTGCCTCCCTTAAAGTGCAATTATCTGAGGGTGAAGGGCTTTAAAGGAGCACGTGCCTTTCCAAGCCTGCAAACGACTCTGCCAGCTGCCACCCACGGGCCTCTGCCCAGGCGACCGGCAGCCTGGACGCCGGGGAGGCCCCAGCTGTCTCCCGCCTCCATCTCCCAACCACCCACTGCCTTCCCTCAGGCCTGGCCCGGATGCGGCCACAAGGAAAGGGGTGTGGTGCCCCCCCCCCGACCTGGGGACGTGGGGCTCACAGGATTTCCACCTGTCCTGGCCCCCCACATCCTGGGACTCCCCCACCCGCTTCTGCCTCCCTGCCCGCTCACCTGAGCAATCCAACTGGGCGTCCCTCACCTCCTCTGGGGACAAGGGTGTGACAGCATGGCTGAGGGACTCTTTGGAGAGTATCTGCCCATCAGTCGGAGAGCTGGAGGGGAAGGGAGAAACAACGTGAGATCCTCAGGGCCTGGCCCGGCTTCCCGGTGCTGGCCCAGCACCCACGTTGGCACCCTGGGGGTGCCGCTGGCCTCTCCATGCCTCGCAGGCAGCTCTGCATCCCCGTGGGGGTCAGGGAGCAAGGCCTCAGTAGCTGTAGGGTCACCCTCGGCCCACCCAGCCTCTCCCACAGGTTCTAAGGGCTGCTCCACACCCATTTGTTGGGTGGCTCCGTGCAAGTGCACGGCTCTCTCTGGACTCAGTGTCCCCATCTGGATGGGATTTTGAGCAGCTGAGGATGGTGCCGGCCTCTCAAGGGTCCTATGCAGGCCCCCGGGGGGCCTCTCCTCCAAGAGGGCCTGCGGGGGGCCCTAGGCCTTCGCCCCACGGAGAGGATAGTCGTGGGCCAGAGCTCCGGCCCAGATCCTCCTTGCTTCCCGGGCATGGTTGCTCTGGGCAACGGATCTACGGATCTCCCTTCCAGCCGGCGAGCCCGAGAGGCTGGAGGAGCTCCTATCGGTCTGCAGCAGCACGCCTCCTCAGGGTTCAACTGGCCGGACCTCAGCCTCCGGGGGATGAGCAGATGGAGCTCAGTACACACCTCAGTCCGGCAGGGATGCAGCCCCGCACATCTCCAGGGACGCATTTCACAGTCACTTGGCTGTGCAAACAGCACCTACTGGAGTTGTGCAGTGTGCAGCCTGCGCAGCTAGTCACGGTAGCCCCGAAGGCAGGTCCCTGGCTCCAGGAAGTCCCATCTGCCTATCGGATGGGGCTAGTCCCATCCCCACCCAGTTCCCAGGCTGTTGGGCCAATTACCTGTTTGTCACATTCGGCCTTACTCCTTGCTGGTACCGCAGGCTCAAACTAAGTTTGCGAACACGCCCAGGCCCACTGGGCGGCAGTCTGCTTAAGAACCTGATAAGTTTTAAATCGGAAGACGTCAGGAGTTTGTGAAGGAAGGGCATGGGGACAAGGGGGCCGAGCAGGGGCCGAGGTGGCCCCCTTCTTGTGAACTTTGTGTGTGAGCAAGGTGACCTGTCCCCGGGAGGCCGCGGGAGGGGTGAAAGGTATGAGTGTCTGGGGTAGGGCTTCTGCGCCAGGCAGAGGGCTCTGAGCACATGGCTTTGGGTCATCGGTCCCCATCCTTACTCTGGGGTCCCAGAGGGGATGCTGCCTCCATGTTGGGACAGACAGGACTGTGCTGATACAAACAGCCCCGAGCTCTGGGCACGGACATCTCATGGCCGAAAGAGGGCCCCCCACCGTGAGCCCCCGCGCGGGCTTGGTGCAATGTCCACACTGCCCAGCGGCGTCCGGAGGATGAGCGGTGCCAGCGCGGGGTGCGCCCGGCACCTGAAGCGGGTTGGACTTTGAAAGCAGCAGGGGGCGGCTGGCCCTCAGATGACACCGGTGTGATTGCGACGGGTCTGTGAATCCTCCAAAGGCACAGGCAGCACTTCCCCCACTAGTAAAATTTGTGTAAACTGGTTTAAAACACACTAAACTGGTTTACACAACTGGTTTAAAACAACTAAACCCAGACTACAGGAAAAGACCGCCGCCCAGGAAGCCGGAGCCAAGCGTCGGCATCATGTTTACGGGCCCTTCCCGCGCGGCATCCCAGTGCGCCCGCCAGTCTCTCGTGGCTCGGATGTGCTGCTGTCCACTCCCCTGTCCTGCTCTGTCCTCCCCTCGGGGACAGGGTGGAGCCGGTCCCCTGCTTCTGCTTGCCGTGACGGGGACCCCTCATTCACCCTGCGGTGGCCCACGTAAGTAAGACCCATGAGGGTCTTACTCAACCCCCTAAACCCTGTGCCCGAAGGACCCTGGATGCCTTAGAGAAGGCCAAGTCCAATTTTCCAAGTGAGAAAAGCATGCCCTTTCCCTTGCCAGAGCCTTCGAGATCAGGTCCCTTTCCGGGGACCTGGCTGAGCCCAGCCGTCCAGTAACGGCCCCGCTCCCTAGGGCACCGTAACTACCACTGGTGGCCCGCTCAGAATGTGGCCGGGGAGGGAGCCCCACGGTGTCACGCTGGGGCCTGTGCCCAGGCACAGCCCTGGGCACATGGCCGCTCACCTTCATCTGCGCTCCCGCCGGAGGAGGGGGCACAAGACAGCGAAGCCGGACCAGAGACAGCCGGCTGGAAGCCAGGGGCCGCGGCTTCCAGAGTGGGACTCGTCACCCTCAGAGGAAGGCACGTGACATGGGGACGTCCCCACTGCACTGACCCCTCACACGCACGTGGGCCCTTCTGCGCTCTGGACGGCACAGCCCCGGGAGCCGCTCAGGGACCCGCAGGTGAGATGGGACCAGGGTTACCAGCGCCGTGGCCAGACGCAGGTCGCTAGCACAGTGTTCCTGGCCTTCTGGAAAACTACACTCCTGCCCACACGCACCCTGTAGGCACCTTGCTTCCTCTTCTTGCACAGACACTGAATGTCGTTAGCACCTGCCCAGTAGCTCAGGAGCAAGAAAGCTCTGGAAGGGCGTGTGTGTGCCAATGCACCGTGCACGTGGGGGCCAGGCGGGAGCCGGCGGAGGCCCACATTCCCTCTCCTAGCCACCTCTGGTCGGGTGGCCTCTCCTTTCTCCTCCTCTCTCGCCAGAGGGGATGATGGGAACCGAGCCTCATTCATCTCCTTCAGGGAGCCTGCAGGGATTATCCCCAATACTCTCTCACTCTCCCAGCCCTTGGACCTTCAGGTTTGGGCTTTGAAGGCCACACGTGGCTTGGTAAGCTCTGTCCTCAGGCCCTGGGGCACACTGAGGTGCAGGACGGGAGGTCGGCAAACTTGCGTCGGGGAACACCCGAGTCCAAAGGGCTTTCCCATGGGAGCCCCTCCTGGACGGGGGTCATCTCCTGCCTTCCCTTTCAGCCTTTAGCAGCCAGACCACTGTTCTGTACCCAAGAGGTGCTCAGTAAATGCTTTCTTGAGACAATATAGCCTTGAGGTTCGTCAGAATTGGCCTGCCTGGGTTCAGCTCACGTCACTAGCTGTGTGACTGCGGGCAAGCCGCTGCGCCTCTCTGAGCCCCGGTGCTGCCCGTGAGCACATGTGAGCCCTGCAAAGTGCTTTGTGCACATCTGCTCTCATCCTGTTGCTGGATCTTTAGGGGCGTTAGGAGAAGACAATGCTTGGTACTACTGGGCGGGGGTGACTAGGTGGGGTGACTCGAGGTCCAGCGCCACTTGGAGGAGGCTGGCCCCTGGTTCCTTACACGGTCCTCAGGATGGAGCCGGCCGACCTGAGAAGGAGTGTCTCTGGCATGGTGCCGACGGGGCGGCCGCCCCTCCGGCTCACCCAGGACCCCGCCGGGACTGCAGGGCGCTCATTGGCCCCGGGAGGCCCCGCTCCACCAGCCGCCCTGCAACAGAGACACAGGCACGTCAGGCTGGGAGGGGCCGGCAGGGCTCCCTGGCTCCCGGGCCTGGCACCTGACCCACTGCCTCCTGAGCCCATCCAGCCAATTGGTGAGAAAAACAAACGCCGGTCGGCTTCTGTCTCTACCCGCAGGCACAGTGGCTTTACCGGGATGAGCCGAGACCAGATCTCAGACGCCCGCCTGGCAGAGTCCTCCGCCCTGGCGCCCTCCCTGCTCCTGGTTCCAGTTCTTGCCTCTCTCAGCCCAGGGCGCTCAGGGACAGCCTGCCCCCCGCCCCCCGACACACACAGCAGAGCGCCTTCAGTGGGGTGGGGGGGGGCACCACACATTCCACGAACCCCACAGCCCAGGCTGGGAGAGGGGCAGGACCCCTCCAGGGGCCGGCGCCGGGCAAGGCCGCCCAGCCCGTGACCTGCTTCT
>NC_043708.1:139654263-139679071 GCF_006229205.1 Suricata suricatta
GGCAGGCAGCTCTCACCCCTGCTCTGCCTTTTCAGATGAGGACGCTGAGTACTTTGCTCCGGGAGTTTTGGTTAGCGGGGTCAAGCTCCGGCTGCGGGCAGGTGGGTTTCAGAGTTTATGGTCTCTCTCTCTCTTTCTCTCTTTTTGACAGAGAGACGACAGAGAGACAGAACACAAGCAGAGGAGGGGCCGACAGAGGAGACACAGAATCTGAAGCAGGTTCCAGGCTCTGAGCTGTCAGCACAGAGCCCGTCGCGGGGCTTGAACTTGTGACTCCGTCAGAGTTTATGCTCCTAGCCAACAGCCTGTACCTGAGAGGCCAGGCCTCCGGGTGATGGGAGTGGGACAAACACCCGGGACCCGCAGAGGGTGGGCGCCCAGAGTCCTGTTTCAGTCATTCATCATCAGACCCGTTCATTACATCCCTTCCTCAACTAATTATTTTGAAAATGTTTGTACGTAAGGATGGTGTATGTATTAAATCATAATTAAACCATTTTCTTATGTTGTATCGATGACAGATACAGATTACTGCCAACTAGTATTTTTGATTGTTGTCGGGAGGGAGGTATGAAGCTTGGAGTTGACATAATTTGAACCCAAAGCAGAGATTTCTAGAAAATTGCCACTCCCACTACTTGTCATTTTATTTAAAGTGCCACACGTGTGACTTGGGGCACACCCCTTCCCTGCGGGGGCTTCCGGTGCCCCATCTGTAACCTGAAGGGGCGGGAGGGATGCTCTCGAAGCCCCAGCTCTGATGACAGCTTCCTCTGGGGAGAGGGGAGGCTCCTCCTCAGGCTCCGGACCGGCTCCCTCGGCCGAGGGACGTGGTGGTGTCGCGGGGAGTGAAGCTCGAGGCCCACCCGACGGGGCGTCGTGCCCCACAGCGTGTGGCCGCCGGCTCCTGGACTTGGTCCCGGACATAGAGGGGCACACTGTCTCAAGAGGAGGGTGAAGAGAGGGCACGAATGTGGTCCGTGTCCACACACGGGGTCTGAACGAGGGGCTGTGCCAGGAAGGCGCAGGGCAGCGGGAGGCTGGTCTTTAGGGGGATATCATTTCACTTTGTTGAAGTTTTTAAAAAATGTTTATTTATTTTCTCAGAGGTGGGGCAGAGAGAGAGAGAGAGAGAGAGAATCCCAAGCAGGCTCCATCCTCATTATGGAGCCTGATGTGGGACTTGATCCCACAACCTCAAGATCGTGACCTTAGCCAAAACCAAGAGCTGGATGCTTACCCGGCTGAGCCCCCCAGGTGCCCCCATTTCACTTTAAGAGCAGACTAACATCTACAGAGCCCTTAGCATATGCCAGGTGCCTCTTCAACTGCTTTACATGTATTAAATCATTTAATTACACCAATCATCCCGTAAAGTAGGTGCTGAGTTAAAAGCCCCCCTTATAGGGAGATATGGAAGCACAGAGATGAAGTGCTTTGCTCAGGGTAAGCCAGTGATTGGAAGAGTTGGGGTTCAAAGCCAGATAGTCTGACTGCAGATCTTAAACTCTGAGGTCCCGTCTGAACCGCCTACACTTGGGTGAGTTCCTGTCGGGCTCCTGACACCTCCGGACGCAGCTCAGCGACAGCAACAAGGAATTTCTCAGGAGCAGCTGACTCAAAGTCAGAGCACTGTGGCTGAGACACTTGTTTAATGCACATGGTATCTAAATGCTTTCAATCAATGTACTCCTGATCACCACAATATCCAACATATGACCAAAAAATGACCAGATATCAGAAAAAGCAAGAAATGTGAGCCAAAATCAAGAAGAAAAGCAGTCAATAGAAACAAAGTCAGATATAATGCAGATGGTGGAATAAACATGCTAAGACTTTCAAACGTTCCTAACACGTGTTTGATAATTTAAAGAAAACTGTAGACATAATCCATGAGCAGCGGAGGGCTTCCACATGAAAACAGAAACTATAAGAAAAGTACAGTCTCTGAAATGAAAAAACTACCAGATGAGTTCAATAAACAGCAGATTTGAAACTATTAAACAATTTTTTGTGACCTTGAAGACAGAATAATAGAAATTTCTCAATCAAAAGAATAGAAAGGAAACAGATTTTTAAAGTTAAACATGACAAACCATTGTTGGAAAAAAAGAATTAAGATCTGAACAAACGCTAAGGCATCTCAAGGTCAGGAGACTTACTGTTGTGGACATGACGACCCCCCCAGCCGAAGCTGATCTACAGGTCAACGTAACCTCCATCAAACTCAGCCGACTCGCCTCAGAAATTAACAAGCTAGTCTAAAGTTTACATGAAAATTCAAAAGACCCAGAATGTCCAAAACAGTGTTGGAAAAGAACAAAGTTGGATTGATTTCAAAACGTAGGACACACGTCAAGTAATTAAAACGGTGCCCTGCTGGCGTAAGAATAAACGTATGGATAAAGGTGACAGAGTTCAGGCTCCAGAACTCGACTCCACATTTAGTCAGTTGGTTTTCACGAGGGCGCCAAGGCCATTCACTGAGGCAAAGAACAGTCTCTTCAACAAATGGTTTTGGGGCAACCCAATGTCCACATGCAAGAGAGTGAAATCGGCCCACATCATGCACACAGGGACTTAGCTCACAATGCGTCAAAGGCTTCAGCGTAAGAGCTAAAACTTTAAAACCATTAGAAGAAAACAGAAGCCTCTGGGGCCTCGAGTTAGGCAGAGATAGGCCCTCAAGGGCACAGGAAAAAGAGGAAAACAGGTAACTTGGACTCCATCAAAAGTAAGCCTTTTGTGCTTCAAAGGACACCAGAAATGAGGCAAAAAGAAAACCCACAGCATGGGAGAGAATATCTGCAAATTATGTATCCGATAAGAGAATCACATACGAAGAACATTGACAACTCAATGATAAAACGACAAGTCACCTGATTAAACCAGGGCAAAGGGTCCCACCAGACGTTTCTGCGAGGAAGCTGCACAAATGGACCATGGGCACATTAGGTGACGCTCAGCAGGGTCAGCTGTCAGGATATGCAAACTCAAACCCCTGGGACACCGTCACCCCCGGGATGGCTGTAATCAAACAGGCGGATAATAACAGGTGCCAGGCAGGTGTGAGAGACCAGAGCCCTCACACACGGCTGCTGCGGGATGAGAGGCAGAGCCACCGCTTTGGAGAACAGTCCGGCAGATCCTCAAGGTAACACAAGTCACCTCTTGACCCAGCGATCCCAGCCCTGCGTAGGGACCCAAGAGAAGTGAAAACGTGGCCCGACAGAGACTTGTACGTAAGTGTGCATGGCACTGTCATTCACGATCGCCCGGACGGGAAAGCACACCCGTGCCGTCTGGTGGGCGGGCAGGATGGCGGCGCGCGGCGCATCTGCGCCCTGGACCACACGGCCACCCGAGGGAGGAGGCGCTGGCCCGCGGCGCACCGTGGCCGCGCCATGAAAATGGGCTCAGTGAACAAGCCATTCACAGTGGATGGCAAATCACACGAGTTCACGGAACTGAAAAGGCCAGAAGAAAAAAAATCTCTAGAGACAAAAAGTAGATCCATGATCTCCTAGGGGCGTGGGCTTGAGGGGAAATGGGCAGTAACTGCTAATAGGGTTTCCTTGGGGAGGCCGACTGTGGACTGTTGAATTTTTGAGCTGAAACAGGTGCACTGCAGGCAGACGGATTCCATCTCCATGAAGCTGTTACATTAAAAGAAAGAGCAAAGCCTGGTGACCTGCGAGACAGAATCAAATGGCTCAGCGTGCATTTAATCGGAGTCCCTGAGAAAGAGAGAGAGAGTGGGGCCAAAAACAGTTAGAAAAAATAACGTTGAATTTTTTCCCCCAAATTTGGGGAAAACCCAGCCCACAAATTATAGGCGAAATCTAGAAATTGTACGTGATGGCTGAGCCTAATCTGCATTAAATACCATAAAGTAAACCCACACTTAAATCCATGCCAGTGACGCTGCTGAAAATCAATGTTTTAAAAGAAACCAAGGCGGGTGGAGGGAAGCACGCCCCCCCCAGGACCCCGAGGTGGCCACGGTGGCTGACTCTCCGTGGGGAGAAAGGGTCCTGGAAGGCGGTGGAGACGCTCAAGTACTGCAGCAAAGGGCCACCCTGGTAAAAGTGGCTTTCGGAACACAGATGAGTGATGACCTTTCCTCTGAACGGCGCCCGGATCTCTGCAGGGCCTCTCCCCCTCCCGACGCGGGGCTGTGTCCTCAGAGACTCCATGTAGCGGCAGTGACGCTCTGTGGCCTCCAAGGCTGGATCCCACAAGGTGAGACCGTTTCGCCTGACTCTCAGGACACATGCTTTTTGGGTCCCTGACCCACCACGTCACACGTCTGGCTGCCTTAAAGCCACCAGGAAGGAGACAACGTGAAGGCACCACGTAGAAATACAGAGAGAGGGGCCGCCTGGGTGGCTCAGTCAGTTGAGCCTCTGACTTCAGCTCAGGTCAGATGTCACGTTCGTGGGTTCGAGCCCCGCGTCAGGCTCTGTGCTGACAGCTAGCTCAGAGCCTGGAGCCTGCTTCCGGTTCTGTGTCTCCTCTCTCTGCCCCTCCCCTCTCATGCTCTGTCTCTCTATCAAAAATAAATAAAAACATTAAAAAAAGAGCTCACTTTAAAAAAAATACAGAGAGAGAACGGGGAGCCCAGCTTCTAAATCCCAAATCCCGAGTCTCCCCACATCAGGCACCTGCCACACACACAAGCGAAGCAGACGTCAGGAGGGCCCCAGGCCCAACCGCCCGCTGCTGGGTCGGGAGCCGGCCTGCCCGCAGAGAGGTCCGCTGGCCGGACTAACGTGTCTGGCCAGCAACCAGTGTGGTGAATGGCGAACTATCCCCCCAAAATATCCACATCGTATTCTCCGGAGCCTGGGAATATTACCTGAGACTACCCCCACCCCACCACTAACACATAAAAAAATGAGACTTTTGCTTGTGTGATTAAATTAAGGACCTTAAGACCGGGAGGGTGACCTGGATTCTTCGGTTGGGCCCTCCCCGCAATCCCATGTGCCCTCGCAGGAGGCAGGCAGAGGCAGACACACGCACAGGAGAGGGGGGATCACAGAGGCAGCGACAGGAGTGCGGCAGCCACGGTGCAGGGTGGACTCGGGGCGATGGGACAGGCGAGGGATGGATTCTCCCCGAGGGCCTTGCTGACACCTTTGACTTGAGCCCAGGGAGCGTGTGGCCTCCAGATCCTTGAGAGAAGAAGCACCTGCTGTCTTAAGCCACCAGGTTTGTGGTGATGTGTCACGGTGGCCACGGGAAGCTGGTACAGCCAGAAGGGAGCTCCAAAGCAAGTCCTCCAGTTCCGATGACTGCCACCAGGCTGACACTTGACTGCAGCCTCCAGAGACCCTGAGCCAGAATGACTCGGCTAAGGCGCCCGTGAATTATTGACCCATGAGAAATAATAAATGATCGTTCTCAGTTTGAGGCCCTGCACTTTTGAGTGATTTCCTAAAGCAGAGGCTGGTTAGGACACTTCCACTGCAGGAAATGCTACGGGAATTGCACCAGAAGGAAACGCGAATCTACAGAAAGGAATGGCGATCACTGGAAATGCCAACCATACTAGGAGCAGACGAGAATGTTCCCTCTTACGACCCCTATTCACTGTGATACTGGAGGTGCGGGCCAGGCAATAAGGCAAGAAGAATTGAAAGGCAAAATGGGAACGAAGAAGTAGATCTATCCTTATGAATAGATACCAAAACTGTGCAAATACAAAATCTTAGGGGACGGGTCTCCAAAAAAAGTTACTAGAATAAAGACTTTGTTAAGATCACAGGATACAAAGTCAGTAATTTTTAAAAAATCAATTGTATTACTAGATACCAAACAACAAATGTTAGAAAATTAACTGTAAAATATATTTACATAGCATCAAAACCCACACAGTTCTTAGAAACACATCTAAGAAAAGATGTGTAAGACGTCCACAATGGAAACTGTAAATCGCAGATGAGAGAAATCAAATATCTAAATAAATGAAAATACGACTATGTTCATGGATCCGAAGCTTCTCCCTGACTTGAAGAACAGAGTTTGCTCACTCCTGGTCAAAATTCCAAGTCTGACGAGACGATTGTAAATGCTGCATGGAAACACAAAGGGGTGTGTGTGCGAGTCAACTTGTGTCACCTAACCAGTGTCCCCAGAAGCAGCTGCTGTGGGTCAGGACCCCGGCTGCGGTCTGGCCAGTGCCTGCGGCTCAGAGGCCTCACGGAGCTGCACGCCGCCAGCCAGGTTTAGTCTCATCCGCGGGCCCAGCCCGGGAGGCCCTGCCTCCAAGCTCACGCGTGTGGCTGCTGGTGGGGACTCAGGTCCTGGCTGGTTGTTGGCCCGAGGTCTCCCTCGGCTCTTGCGACACGGGCCTCAGACACAGACAACCGGGAAATTCGGGCACAGCAATCAGAGTGAAAGCGTGGCCTTTTTGCAACCAAGCCTCTGAAGTGAATCCCGTGACTTCTGTAATACTTGACTTGCTGGCAAAGAGCTACTGGTCAGCCCGCTCCCAGGGCAGGGGGTCCCACAGAACCCACGAGGCAGGAGGCCCTCCACATCTTAGAGGCTGCCCAGGGCCCCGGGCACAGCCCACACAGGCCTGCAGATGAGAACCAAGGTGGCACTGCCTGACCTCAGGACTTGGGACGCAGCCATGACCAAGAAGACAGTCTGGCATTGACATCGAGAGAGAAAGCTGACCCAGTGGAGGAAAATGCAGAAATAGGACCACACATATACAGTCAGTTGGTTTCTTTTTTTACAAAGGAGTCTTGGCAATCTCATAGTGAAAAAAAATTATTTTCAACAAGTGGCACCTGAATAAATATGTGGAAAAATATTAATATGAGGTGGACCATGCAGCTAAATGTAAAAGCTAAAATTATAATGTGTCTAGAACGCATAATACAGTATCTTCATCCGGGGCACCTGAGGGGTTCAGTCCGTGAAGCGTCTGACTTTGGCTCAGGTCATGATCTCGCGGTTTGTGAGTTCAGGCCCGGCATCAGGCTCTGTGCGGACAGGTCGGAGCCTGAAGCTGCTTCGGATTCTGTGTCTCCCTCTCTCTCTGCCCCTCCCCTGCTCACACTTGGTCTCTCTCTCTCTCTCAAGAATAAGTAAATATTTTTAAAAATGTTTTAAAGTATTTTTATGACCTTGGTATAGGCAGATTTCTTGGAGAGGACCCAGTATCAGTAACCATTAAAGAAAAAAGCAGATAAACTGGATTTTGTAAAATAAAAGATGTTTGTTCATCAAAGCACCATTAAGAAAGTGAAGATAACCTTACCTACAAACTGGGAGGAAATATTTGCAACACGTAGATCTTCTTTTTTAAAGATTTGATTTATTTTTTTAATGTTTATTTATTTTTGAGAGAGAGACAGAGTGCAAGCCAGGGAGGGACAGAGAAAGGGAGACACAGAATCTGAAGCAGGCTCCAGGCTCTGAGCTGTCAGCACAGAGCCCGACGCGGGGCTCAAACCCACGAACTGTGAGATCATGACCTGAGCGGAAGTCAGATGCTTAACCGACTGAGCCCCCCAGGCGCCCCTGCAATACGTATGTTTAATGAGGGACTGATGTCCATAATATCTGAGGAACCTCTACGAACAATAACAAAAGGACTAAGAACCCAATTACAAAATGGGCTAAAGACTTGAATAGACACTTCACCAAAGAATATAGAGAAACGGCCAGTAAGCACTTGAAAATACGGTCAACATCATTATCAGGAAAATTAAAATCGAAACCACAATGAGCGCCCATGGCTCGCCCACTGGAACGGCTACAATGAAACAGAACAACCATACCAGCCCTGACAAGGGTGTAGGGCTGCAGAGAACACTAGTGAGCACAGCACACCCGTGTGGGAAAACTTCCGGGGACTTCTTCAGACACTCCCCAGGCTTTGACCCGGCAATGGTAACTCTAGGGATTTATCCAAGAAAGTGAAATATGCACGTACGCAAAGCTCTCTACACAAGCCTCATTCATCAAGTCCCCAAACTAGAGATGACCTGATGCCCTCAGCAGACTGAGGCCCTCAGCGGCACGGGTGAATCTCACGGACGTTACAAGCCAGAGAAGCCGGACGCACCAGCATCGCTGTGCGGTCCCCGTTACAAGATGCTCAGGAACAGAGCAGTGCAAAAGGGGGCAAGGGCTGCCTGCAAGGGAGAAAAGAAGGTTCTGGGCTGATGAAATGTCTGTATTTCTACCGCATTGTTATTACAGGAGCGCATGCTTTTTGTCAAAAGTCATCAAATTCTACTCATCTCTGTACATGGCACTATATAAAAAATCTGCTTCCATTAATAAAAAAACAAAACACACAACTAGTAGATTCTGCAGATGTAAAGTTGTATGCTTCTCGGGGCTGGGGTCCGAGCTAGGTCCTGGACACAACCTTGTTTCCAAAGCACCTTCCCAGACCGTAAGCGTCCCTCACAAGCCCCCTTGCAAGGAGCCAGGGCCGTCTGGGAGGAGGGACTAGAGCCACGACCCAGGGTGACATCGGGCTTTCTCCTGGCACTTTATCCCTAGATGAAGCCATGGCTGTTGCAGGGACAAAGAGGTAAGTAGTGAGTTCCTCATCCCTGTAGGTATTCAAGCCGAGGGTAGGTCGATCATATGTGAATGTTGTGACAGAGAGGGTTAGACTCAGTGACCTAAAAAACCCCTCTGGCCTGAGAGTGTCATTCAGGGGCTTGCCTGGGGACAGAGTGAGTCAGCTTTGGGCCCAGCGTCCTGACTCTAGGCCAGCTTCGGCTCTGCTGTCCCCAGCCAACAACTCGGCATTCCTGCAAGGAACCGGGGCTGGCCTGGGCTGACCTGAATCCTGAAGGAGTCCTGATCCGTATTTGGATGTCTGGGACCAGGAACGCTGACTCCCCAGGGATGCCCTGCCCTTTGTCCGGGGACTCCCGCCACCAGCCTTCCCCTGGGACTTATACCCCCAAGTTCCCTGCCCTGTGCCCACTGGCCTTTCAGACTCTCAACCACTACGAGTCCCTTCCCACCCCAGGGCCTCTGCATATGCTGTGCCTTTTCCTAAAAATCTCTTCCCCATCACCTCCCATCATCTATTAGGTCTCAGCCTAAGTGTGGCTTGCTCTATAGAAGCCTTCCTCAACCCCCAAGACTAGGGTGGACAGCTATCGTATTCTGTCCATAATTTTTAAAAAATTACCAACATTTTAAAGGTTTTTTTGTTGTGATAAAATATATCTAACAAACGTTTGCCCTTATAGCCATTTTAAAGTATACAGTTTGGTGGCATCGATCACATTCCCTTCTTTTCCTTAATTTCTCGGTGGCACCAATCGCACCACGATTTACCAGCTCACCGGTCTCCCCTGCAGGCATGCCGCCTCCTCGGGTCAGAAGCTCGCCTTGTTTTCTACGCTTTTCTCCGGCGCTTAGCGCAGTGCTGGACAGATTCAACAGCAAGTAATTGTGAATAAACGTATGCGTATTTATGGTAGTAAAGATACCAAAGTATAAACCAGGAGCTGCCGCAGCTGTGTTTCGTACGACGGGAGGGGGTGGGGGAGGAGGAGGGAAGAACCCGAAGGCACCGGGTATTCCGTGTTCTTAAAAATGCCTGGATCCTTCCCAGAGCATTTGCATTTCGACCACTTGCTCCTCCTAGGCTTGCATCCCCCAGAGATGGGGAGCTCACCCCTTGTCATCTTTGGAAAGCTGAGAGAACAGTCTCCTTCTGGCCTCGCAGTAGCTCCTGTGCCCACTCCACGTCCCCGGCCCCGAGGGGCCTCCTCTCTGCACCGAGTCTTCGGGTGGACGGTGCTGGGAGAGGCAGCTGGGAGCCCAGGGAATGTGTGGTCCGTTCACCACCCTTCCTTGGGCCAGACCCGACCTTCCAGGCTCCCGCCTCCAGCCTCCAGCCCACAAGGGGTGCCTCTCTGTTTCTTCCTCTGGCCCTGTCCGCCCCCAGTCTGGCCACACCGGTCTGTCCAGACCTGGAAGTTAGGCTGGCCCCTGCCGGACCGGTCTGATGGCACCTGTACCTCCTCCACACCCACACCCTCAGCCCTCATGGTGCCCCTGCCCGTCACCCGGGGAATCTACAACCTTCACCTAGAAGGACGGGCCCCTTTCTCCAGTTCCTGTGAAGGCCTCCTCTAAGCTGGGCTTCTCCGGGCTCAGGGAGACTCTAGCAGGGGCTCTGGACATGTGGTGGTGCCCCTGACGGATGGCATGGCCCACGCTGCAGCCTCGAAGGGCACGGACCGCCCCGGCTACAGCCCAGCAGGTCCTACCTCTCTGGTCCTGGCCTGACTCCTTCCCTCCAGACACTGCCCATGCCGCTCCAGCCCGGTGGCTGGTTTGGCACAGAAGGGAATTCACGGGGGTCAGGCCGCTGTGCAAACTTCCTCTGGCCCCCAGTTTCTGCCTCCCCTGCGACCTCCGGCCTTTCCTCTACAGCCCTGGGAAGAGGGTGGGAAGAGAATGTCCCTCCCTGGCTGTTGGAGGGACGCAGGCCTGCCGTGCTCGGGGCCATGGCTACAAGCCAGGACCGACGGGCCAGCCTGCGGCAGCGGCCTTCGCACTGGGCCAGTGGGGGGAGAGCGGAGGGGAGCTTCATGGCAGCCGGGACGGCCCTTGACTTTGGATCGTGGCACAAAGGTTCAGGGTCCTCTCAGGTACCCAACGAGCCTGATGGAGCAGGAATATCTTCCCTGGCTGACAGATGGGGAAACTGAGGCTCAGAGAGGCCATCCTGCCCGGGGGGAGAGCAGGTCCAGAGCAGAACTGGATGGGAATGGCAGGCATGAGCCCGGCACATCCTAGGGCTGCTGGGAGAGTTCCGGCCTTGCCAGGATGTTGGTCACGCCTGGGAGGGTGGCCCTGCCTCTGGAAGTGGCCACCACACACACCAGCTAACGGCGAACCGTCTTCTGCAAGGTCAGCGGGGCTCTGGTGTTCTGTCCTCACTTGCACAGAGGGTGACAGGAGGCTCAGAGAAGACCGGCAGCTTACCCAGAGCCCCAGGCAAGAGGGCAGAGGGGCTGGCCCTCCAACTCTGGGTCTCCAGCCCCCTTTTCCCCGATGGGGACTCTGCCCCCTTTGACGGCCTCCATTTTGTGCTGTCTGCAAAGCTGGCTCAGGCTGTGTGGGCCCTGGTGCCCGGCCCTGATCCAGAACCTGTCTCTGGGTAAAGAAGGACTGGCTGGCTTGCCTCAAGAGACTGGTGGCCTTCTGTGTGTTGTGGCCCGTGTCCAGGGAGAGGCTGGACCCCATGCCCTTGAGGCCCTGTAGGCAAGAAATCCCTGCTTCTGAAGACTCAGTTCCCGGCCCTTGGAGGGGCCTCTGTGCCTGAGACCCCTTAGCATTCATTCCTCCCTTGCTCATGCCCCCTCCCCATTGGAACAGCGGCCTCCATGGGCTCAGAGTTGGCAATGGCCCTGGTCTTCCCGTCCCACACTCTAGGCTCCGGACCTCCCCCATCCCGGAACCCCCGGACTTCCATCACATCCCTGCCCAGTCGTCCCCTCCTCCTGCCGGTCTGTCCTCTCTTTTCCCAGTGTTGTGACTTCTTGGTCACACATGGCCTGGAGCCAGCACCCCCAGTTAGAAGTGTCTCTCCTTGCCTCTTGGCTGGCACCCCTCCTGGGCACCGATCATGATGTCTGGACTCTGGGGGTGTCTGCCATCTTCTGCCTCTGGGCTGGGTCCCCTTCTCAGGATCCCCTGCTACTTGTATGCCTGGGTCAGAGAAGACGCCAGCAAATGTCTGACTGATTGAACCTGCTTCCTCTGAGTCACAGATTGGTAGAACATACCCAGCGGAAGGGCTTTGGGGATGCTGAGGCCCAGAGAAGGACAGGGACAAGGTCACACAGACAGCTACAGCTGGGCCCTCTGGCTCTCCCTTCCTTGTCTATTATCGACTCCACGGGCCAGAGGCCCCCGTGTTCTTACGGACTGAGCGATCCTTCCCCCATCCAGCGGCAGCCTCTCGCTCAAGCCCCTGGGGGGAAGCTCACTTTCCGGTTGAGCCCCTGTTGGCCATTCAGGGGAGCGGACACAGCAGCAGCTCCAACGACTCTCGACCTGGCCAGTGCTCATTCCAGAGATCATCCAGACCCTTCCCTCCATTTCCCAGATGAGGAAACTGAGGCTTGGGCAGCAGAGCTGCTTGCCCCGACCCCAGACACGGGACCTGACTGCCGGCTCACCTGGCTGCCGGGCTTTCCCGGGGGGCCCGGCTCGCCTGCGGGTTGTCTCCACTGTCTGGCATGGGGGGTCCTCGGGGCAGCCGTGTCCAGCTTCAGAGCTGCGTGGCATCAGCGGCGGGCACCTGCGTCCCCTGGGCAAGAGGCCGGCCTTGAGCGGGCAGTGGGGGCGGCCCTGGTGGGAGGCGGAGACTCGGCCACTCGAGGCCGGTTTCCTCTCTATTTTTAGAAGCTCAGAACTCCTCACAGCAGTGAAGTTGCTCAGAAGGAAAACTTTCCCTTTTCCGAGGTTTTGTTTCACTGGAGGCGAGGGGACTCTCAATGAAGCCAGTGTTCTTTTTGATGCAAATCCGCTCTGGCTCTCCCAGGGAGACTGGCCAATGGGCTCTGGGCCTCCTCCGGGCCCCTAGACACGTCCTCCCTGTTAACCAGCCACCCCAGAGCGTGAGGAGACCTCAGCGCCAGAGTCCCCGGGCCCCCGCGGCGCAGGCCCAAGAGCCCACGTCCTGCAGCCTCACCGTCCGCCCAGGGAGGGGTCTTACCTCCGGCCCACCGCCCACAAGGAGCCCAGTCTGGGGGAAGGAGGGACATTCTCAACCTTGACAACTGTCCTGTCCTACAGGCATCTGCTCCGAAGCAGACATGACAGTGACCGTGCAGGGACCCTGTCCCCTCAGCTAAAGGAGAGAAGGGTGTCACTGGGGGTGTACAGGGAGCCATGGACAGATGGATGTGGGGCAGGAGGACAGAGGGCTTTCCCCGAATACCAGACACCCCCCTCCCCAACTGCGTATTGGTTTCTGAAGGCGGTGGGAACAGAGCACCGCAGAACAGGGGTCTCAACACACAGGAGTGTGAGGTCTGGGCGACAGCGGGGCCAGGCTCTCCCCCGGGGCCAAGACGAGCATCTTTCTTCTCTTCCAGCTGCTGGGGGTCTGTTCTGAATGAAAGTCATACACGACAGTCACGCTTGCAGGTGCCAGCCCCACCCCCTCTGCTGTGTCTGCTGTGACTTTCTTCCCAGTGTCTGTGTCCCTCCTTCTCTCCTCTTACAAGGACAGCAGTCATTAGACCAAGGGCCACCCCATCCTAGATGTCATCTTAATTGATCACATCTGCAGAAACTCTACTTACAAGTAAGCTCACATCCCGAGGCTCTGCGTAGGCATGAGTTCTGGGCATGGGTTGAACCCGGCATAAACTATACACAGGGGTGCTGGCGGGGTTCCTGCCAGGTGTTCCCAGAGGGTCAGCTGGGCCACCGGGAATGCCGTGCACACTGGTGGTGGCAAGTGGCGGAGAGGCAGCTGAGAGGGGCCTGCCTGTCTGCGGTGAGGTTCGGTCCCAGCTTCAGGCCTGGGAGGCTGCCTCCAGTGCTGTTGCAGGTACGCAGGACAGGGGCCGGGGGTCTGGCTCCCAGGCCTGAACCTTCACCCACACCCCGTCCCCTGTGACCTTGTGTGAAGGCTGCCCTGGTGCGGCCTTGGGTGACTGACCTTCTGGACATGGAAGGTTGATGGGGCGGTGCTGCGTTCCTGGGGGGGTGTCCCAGCAGGACTGTGCCTGAGTCGGAGAAGAAAGACGTCAAATCCTTGGCTAAGATGAAGGCCTGGAAGGGTTTGGAAGGCTGTGTGAATAGGCATAGCAAGTTTTCCTCCCTTCCTCCTCCCTCAGATTCTGAGGGGTCCTAGGCCGGGCCTGGGAAGGGGTCTGGGAAGGGGTCTGGGAAGGGGCACCCTTGGGCCATTTCCTGAAGGAGGGGCAACAAGGCCCCCGCGGCCACAGAGGAGATGGGCCCTGGGCAGCCACCCCCTCAGAGCAAGCAGGGGACCTGGGCTTGCCTGGGGAGGGGGCAAGCTGGGGGCTGCCAAGAGAGGCTGCTGGCGCCCCACTGGGCTCAGAACTACAGGCATATGCTGTGCGCAGGGTCGGTGCTGGGCTCCGCGCCGAGGGGAGGGACGGGGGCCAGCCCAGGCTAGCTTAGCTGAATGGACAGTCAACCTGTCCCCTCAGGAAAGACGGCCGTGACATGCCTGGCTTTCGGCTCTGTCCTCCAGAGTCCCTGAGCTGTGTGCACGTCACTGGTGTTGAGTTAGGCTGACACAGGGCACGGGGTGGGGTGCGGGGCTGGGGGCTGGTTCCTCTCACCCCTTCATGTAAAATACATGAAGGGGGCAGATTGTTGAATGGGGATGGGGTTTCCTTTACGGGTGACGGAATGTTCTGGAAGTAGATAGAGGTGATGGTTGCACAACATTGTGAATGCACTAAATGCCACTGAATTGTGCAGTTCAAAATGGTTCACTCTGTGTGACTTTCACCTCAATGAAAGGTGCAGAGGGCTTCACAGTGATCAGCACCCCCCCACACACACTCCCTTCCCCTGTCTCGAATGGTAGTGGAGATATTCTGGACACGGACAAGCGGAGCACCTGGTGCACACCGGACACCTGGCTTCCCGCACCTGGCAGCGCTCCCGGGAGGACTCAGCACCGACCACACCCTGGCTACCTCGGAGGTGCGGCATCTGCACCTGACCGCAGCCAAGTTCGCGTAAGTGGAGCTGCTGGGGTTTGACTTCAAGTTAAAAATGACAGTATTTGTGATGTGGACAGATTGGAAATGCTGCCATCAGGAGGAACAGGGGGAAAGATTTAAAAATATTTTCACCGAGTTACAGAGGAAGAAATCTGAGTGTGTGGCCGAAGCTCCCTGGGCATTCTGCGCCAGGAGGGCCCGCCTCTCCGCTCGAGCACTGGGGGGCGGGGAGGGGAGGGCTTGCGGACTGGGACTGCCGACTGGGGTCTCCGGGAGGCTGCTGGCCCAGGGCAGGAAGATGCGGGGGATGGATGGGCAGGTGTTCTTAGCTGGAGTGTGGGCAGTCCCTGAGGTCACAGGCCGCTTGTGTGTGTGTGTCTCCATTTGCCTGCATCTTGCTAGGGAGAGCACTCCCAGCCTTAGTAAGCGCTCGAGACTACGGGACAGTGAGCCCCAAGCTTTGGACTCACACGCACCTGGGTTCAGCTCGCGTTGGGGAAGGAACCCGGCCCCGCGAGCCCTGTCGCAGTGGCGGGCGGGGGGGGCTAGTAAACCTGAGAGTCGTATGTGAGGAGAGAACCACAGGTTGGGAAGGGGCCCAGCACGGAGCATCTGGAGCCAATAGTCTGATCTCTGCCTCCTTAGCTCCGCCAGAGCTGGAGGGGGACGATGTCCCCGCACCGCTCCCGCTAAGCAGAGACAAAGGTTCCTAGACGCTGCTGACCTGGAACAGGACCTTGAGGTGCAAGCAGAGCCCATCTTCCTCCCCAGAGATTAGATAACCCGCGCAGCGGCGGCGGGAGTGGAGAAGGGGAAGGGAGGGGAGGGGCAGAGGAGGGGCGGGGCTGGCGATGGGGGGGCAACAGGGCTGCGGGCATGGGGGCGGGGCTGCGAGGATAGAAGGGGGCGCGGGATGGGGGGATCGGTGCTGTGGAGATGGGGGCAGGGCTGCAGGGGTGGAATGTCGGTGCTGAGGCGGGAAGGGGTGTCAGGGCTGCGGGCATGGGAGCGGGGCGCGGGAGTGGGGGTGTCAGTGCTGCGGGGGGGGGGGAAATGGGGGTCATTGCTGCGGGGGATGGGGGCAAGGCTGTGGGAATGCTGGAGGCGGGGTTGCGGTTGGGAGGCGTCCTGGAAGGGACCTTGGGCCCTGCGTGTGCTGGGGGTGGAGCCCCCGCCCTCAGCAGAAGTGGACAACTGCACCTGAGCCAGCCGCCCTGAGCACAGAGGGGTGCGCCCCGTGCGGACCCCGTTACAGCTGAAGTCTGAGGGCACATGCTCCTGCGCCAGGCCCAGCCCGTCACCACCTCCAATACGTCTGCCCCGCCGTGACTGGCCGCCTTCCTGTTCCCGCTGCCTTAGGGCCTTTGCACGGTATTGGCCTAGCTCGGAGCACACCGTCTCCGTATACCGGCTGGCTCTGTGTCACCTTCCTTAGCCTTGCTCCAATGTCGTGGTCCCAGGAGGCCTTCCCCAACCACTCCAGATCGATGGGCGGTCCGCCCAGCGCTCCCAACTCCCTTTCTATTTGTTTTCTGCTGGCCCTTACCACCACCTCCTTCTAGGATACTGTAGTTTTAATCATTTACCTGTTGTGCCCTAGGATGCACACTCCCACAAGGCAGAGTTCTGTCTTTCCCTCTCCACCACGGTACTCAGAAACTCTGCCTGGCAGCCAATAGGTGCTCAGTAAACGTTGGCAACCGAAGGAAGGACCTTCAACCTTCCTTCCACCCACCAGAGTAACCGTAACCGTGGCTGGCTGTGGCCCCTGGCGCTAGGGCATGACAACTCCCTTTGGAAATAGCTCCTGGGCGTCTCCCGGCAGAAAGGGGGCAGTTGCAAGGACTCAGCCCGAGGATGGGCTGTTTGATTGATGAGAACAGGAAACAAAACAGAAGGTGATTTCAATGCCAAGAAACAACTTGCAAAGATAAACCCGGGGCAAGTATGGATGTGGCAACATTGTAAACGGCTGGAGGAGCAGCTAGTGTCCTCTGTGCCAGAGGCACCTGGCTCCGGGAGCCCCCGGCCGTGGGCGCCCGGTCTGGAGAATCAAGACCCGGCTGGCCCTCCTGGAACGCTGTCGCGGTGTGCACGCCTCTCCATGTGGCAGCCCTCAGCACTCTTCTTCACCCTGACACACTTTCACAATTTAGAAATTGCCTCTGCGTCCACCGCAAGCCAGTGAAGTTGGGTGAAGCCAGAAAGCCAAGGACACGTTCGCTGTATAGACACACGCGTTTTCCAATGCATGTTAGGATTAATATAAAACTTCCAAAAAATGTTTGTTTCCTCTATAATATTTGATTATGGGCCACTTTTGGAATCTGCTATAGAAAAGATTGGGGAAATTCGATTTTATTTTCACTGAAGAATGTAAATGTTTTTCATTAAAAAAATTTTTTTTATGTTTTTTTATTTATTTTTGAGACACAGGGAGAGGCAGCTCGAGCAGGGGAGGGGCAGAGAGAGAGGGAGATACAGAATCTGAAGCAGGCTCCAGGCTCTGAGCTGTCAGCACAGAGCCCGACACAGGACTCGAACCCACAAACCGTGAGATCATGACCTGAGCCGAAGTCGGACGCTCAACCGACTGAGCCACCCCGGCGCCCCGGTGTTTTTCATTTTAACAACGCCAACATTAAGGAATGACTACCAGAAAGGTTCCTGTGAGTAAGTGGGAGTGGGGTGCTTCGGACCCCACATTGCACTGGGGACCTCTGGGTTCCATGTGTGAGGCTGGACTGCAAGGTGGAGACATAAGTGTGTTTTTAAAGATGCAGAAGCAGATAATAGAGCAAAAACTGGGAACACAGTGACCATGCATTGGCAGAGAGCTAAGTGTAACGAGCTAAGTCATTGTATATAGTTTAGTGCTGATAAACCAAGACCCCAAGAGAGACACGTGTGATTTAAACCTGTGGAACTCTCAAGAAAGAGGTGCTATGAACAGAAATGGTTAAAAAAACCAAAACTCATGCACGCCAGGGCTTGGGCAGGGGAGGCTTGCCGCATATTTTCAGCATCAGGTCCTCTGGGCTACTTTTCGGTTAGCATGCATATGTATTACTAGGGGATAGTTTTTGTTTTTTGTTTTCAATTTCCAAATGCTGAACCCTGGGGCTCTGGCAGAAGGCTCTGGGTCCAAGCCAGGCACAGGCTGCAACGTCAGGAGGACTAAAGTCCTGGCCGCAGCAGCTCCCACCTGCCTGTTTTCCAAAAATCACACCCCTCTCTGTGCCCTGCGGTGCCCTGGACATCGGGGCTCAAAGCCCCGAGTCGGCGTCCTGTGCACCTCTGGGCTCTGTGGCCAGGGCTGTGTCTGTGTCCTCTGGGGTCCCTCTGTGCGCTGACAGGTGGAGGCCCTGGCTCAGAGCTGAGTTTCCTCCATCCAGTTCTGGACAGGACCCAGGGGCTCCCAAGGCTCTGGCCTCAACTCTCACAGACCCACCAGAAGCACTGAGCTTTCCCGATTAGGGGGGGGCGTGCTGCCTTGGGGTTCCGCCAAGGGGCACGGGGCTGCCAAGAACAAGCCCTGAGAGGGAGGAAATTGGGATGGATTGGAAGGAAGTGGGTGAACCCAGAGGCCCGTGCAGCCTCTCTGAGGGCATCTTCTCCCTCATCTGCAAGACTCAGACCGAGGGCCACGCAGCCTGTGTCCTCTGGGGCTGGGGGGCCCAGGGCAGAGGCCGGGCACTCGTGTGGGATTAGCCACGCGACCCAGGACGAGTCACCCCACCAAGTCTGTTTCTTCATCTAGGAAATGGGGACTCTTGGTTGCAAGGGGCAGAAACCCTAACTGAAAGCAGATTAGGATAAAAAGGACAACAAAATGATGCGGTCCAGGGCAGGGCTAACAAGTGCCCTGGGGAGCCGAGGGGGGCAGCCTGGCCACCTGCCACAGTGTCTCTCCCTCTGCACCAGCTCCCTCCTGTGGACACACGGGACACCGGAGGAGCTGGCCGTGTGTCCCGCCCGTGTCCTCCCAGCGGGACAGTCCGAAGAGCAGAGCACATGGCCTGTCTGGACGTCACACAGGATGTGACACACAGCTGTTTTCCTGTGCAGTGGTGGGCCGCTCACTATTTGCTTCCCTGCCTCATTTCCTCCTCCCCACCTGTCTGTGCCCTGGGAATACAGAGCTAACCAAGTGTCAATGGCAGAAGCTTTGCCTTGGGCTTTGTTTTCTAGAGAACCTGGGATAAGACAGCAGCTCATAAGCTGTGTGACTTTGGATACTTCCTTAGTCTCTCTGTACTTCAATTTTCTCGTCTGAAAAATGGAGTCATAATAACTTCTATCTCATGGGCTATCCTGAGTTAAACATGTAACAGGCATCTGGGAAGTTTTCTTTTTTTATTTTTCTTTTTTAAGTTTATTTTAATTTATTTTGAGAGAGATAAAGAGTGAGTAGGGGACAGAGAGAGAGGAGAGAGAGTGAGAGCAAGAGCGAGTAAGAACCCCAAATAGGCTCCGCGCTGACCGAATAGAGCCCTATGCAGGGCTCGAACTCATGATCCTTCAGATCATGCCCTGAGCAGAAATCAAGAGTCCAACACTTAACCGGCTGAGCCCTGCAGGCGCACCTGTCTCCAATTTTATAGTCAAGGAAACTGGGGCCCGGAGAGAGGAAATGACCTGGCCAATACAAGGGAAAGGCAGAGACAGAGGAGTATACTGGGGGAGGGGCACATGGGTCGCGTCCCTGAGCCAAGCACAGATCCCTGTGGAACAGAACCCCCAGCATCAGGGAGCCTGGGGGAGGGTCTGGGGACCCTGCAACTTCTGCCTGGGCTGGTTGTGTCTTCGGCCTCTCCAGGATGGCCAGGAATGGGGAGTGTGGACGGCCCAGCCAAGGCCACGGAGTCCTGCGGAGTGGCCCAGGCAGCCAGGAGGCAGGAGCGACGTGGGCAGGGGTAGGCCAGCGTGGAGAGTCTGCTCTCTGCTCAAACCCTGTGTCCTGCCTAGTGACAAAGCTCTAGGGGCAGGCAGTGGGGCGTGCCAAGGAGGGGCTTTAGCTGAGCCAGGCTGTGGTCCTCTCGGGTTCTAGTGGACCCTTTCCTATCCCAGCCCCCGCCCCTTGATGTCCAGAGGGCACTGGCTGGGGCCAAATGAAGTGCCCAGGTGAGCTCACGCTCAGATGTGAGTGGCTGCTTCCCGGCCGAACGGTGCCAGCAGCCTGGCCTCCTAAAACAAGAGGGGGAGCAGGGTTACCCTGGCACCGCGCATGCCCAGAGCACCCTGCCAGGAGGCATCCTCATAACTGTCATCCTGCGATGGGGACACTTTGAGAGGGTAGGACACGCCAGCGCCTCACAGCTGGCCATTACAGACCCAGATGTGCTGGCCTCCGACCCAGACCCAGGTCTGCAGAGCAGATGTAACTGAACTCAACAGTTCTGCCCCCCGGGGTGTGTCAAATTGGGCACAACCTGAGGGTATGATGAAAGCAAAGAACCTTGTCTTACTTGTTCCAGATAAGGAGGTGGGGAGAGTGCTCTCAAAGCACTGACTCCCAGAGCGGTCAGCGCAGGAAGCTTCCGCTGGGGGCTTAGGGGCGGGGCAGGGAGCTTGAGGAAGCAGTTCAACTGTGGACACACGTCAAGTCAATGTGCCTGGTGCACACGCTGTAGGTCCGAGAAACGGCAGAAAATGGCAGGGATTCTTAGGGTTATAATGAGCTACAGGTAACTTCAACCCAGGGGGATTTTGTGCGGGCCCTGAGCTCCAACCTGGCTCAAAGAGGCTGGCCTGCTGGTTTTTCAGCCCTCTGATTTCAGTGACTCCTGATGCACCTTAGCTCCCTGGCCGCCAGAGACCGGGTGGGGGCTCAGAGGAGGCGGCACTGCCCCAGGGCCTGAGTCTTCCCTCCAGGGCTCAAGGCGCCCCAGGAGCCCAGTACAGGGTGCAGTGGCAGCCGAATGCATCTGAATGTTGCCCAAGCCTCCAAAAGGCTTTTTTTTTCTTTTTCCAACTGAGAATCTGATCGCTTCAATAGAGTGGTGGGACCTCAGGAACTCCATTCTTTGGGGAGGCCTCCCTGCGGCAGAACTGAGACTGACCTTGAACCTCCAACCTCCAGCGAGGTGGCATGGAGCCGCAGGGGACAAAGTGGGCCTCTGGGGCCAGCTCCGGTCGGGCCCTTTCAGAGGACTTGCATCACGGAGGAGCCCCATCACCCCAGGGGCATCCGTGATTGACTCCTCTGGGGTTTTGCAACTGTTTGTAAAGAGCATTCATACCGAAGGGGCAGGGCCGCGGGAGGAAAGCTGAGGTAAAGGTGAAGAAAGTGAGGAGAGCCCAGGCAGAAAGGCTGCCTCCCTCACTCTGGGCTTCCCACACTCACCTCCTCTGGGAAGCCTTCCCAGATACCCCTATATTCTCCAACCTTTTCTGGTACATTCCGTGAAGACTTCCTCCCTGTTCCCTCTGCTCAATCTGGGGCTCAGGGAGCCTCCTCTTGCTGGTGGCCTGGGACCTGACCACACGGTGCACAGGGGTGAGGAACACTGGTCTGCTTTTCCGGGGTTTCGGGGCAGTCGGAAGGAGACCTGGGCATTAGTAACAACAGAAGCAGGACCAATCTGTTGTTTCCCGGGCTCTATGTTGAAGCATTTTATGCACGTTCTCTCATTTAATCCTCACGTAATGACCTCACTGCCATGATTATCACTGTTTTATAGACAGGGACAAGAAGGCACACAGACATTAAGTTTCCTGAGGTCACGGGCAGCACATGCCATACGTTGAGTCCCAAAGGGCCACCTGTCGGAGCTATCACCCATGTGCGCGGCTCAGGGCTGGAGGCCACGCTCATCGGGCAGGTGAGGGCTGGCTTCCAGGTGAATAGGGCTTTTCAGTGCATTGGACGCACTGAGTTCGAGGTGCTAGAATCCTCAGGACAAGGCTGTAGGAGTAGACAAGTGCCAGTGTGTAGAGAGCCCAGGGGCATGTGGGTCGGGGGAGGAGGGTGTGGGTGGGGACTGACCCACTGGTTCTTGCGTTTGAGGCCCTGATTGTGACTAAGGGTTTGGGGCAGAATTATAGCCCCCAAAATGTCCGTGTCCTAACACAACCTGTGATAAACTCCCATGGCAAGAGGGACTTGGCCAATGTGTCAGGTTAAGGATTTCAAGGTTCTCCTGGATAGGCCGGGTGGTCCCATGTGGTCCCAAGGGTCCTAATAGGGAGGCAGGAGGGGCCGAGGGAGGGAGATATGACAAGGGACAAAAGTCAGAGAGAGAGAGTGGAAGCTGTTGCGATACTGGTTTGAAGATGGAGGAGGGGCCACGTGCCGAGGGACCCAGGTGGCTTCCGGAAGCTGGGAAAGGCATGGAAAAGGGTTCCCTCGGGAGCCTCCAGGAGGAACGCAGCCCGGCCAGCACCCCGGCTGCAGTGAGGTGAGGACGCACGTCCGCTCTGGGACAGCAGCGGCAGCGGCTGACACACGGCACTTCAGAAAGCTGGACTCAGTCCACACACGTTACCCGAGCACCTTCCGTCTTCCAGGGCCTGTAATGGGCCTCGGGGACATAGTGGCCAGGGGGACACCGCCCCGGCCCCTGCGCTGGAGGCCCCTCGAGCTGAGTGGGTTATCAGTGACTGGCAGCCTGCAGGGCCAGCTCCCAGACTGCAGACGCAGGGCCTCTGTTTATCTGAAAGGGGTTATCTGGGCGGTGGTCCGGGCTCTCTGGGGGTGCAACGGTGCCCAGTGCTGCCCACATGCCCCGAGGGGGGTCCCCGCAGCGCCGAGTGGGGTCTCTGCTGGTCTGCGAGAAGGCACGAGGGGCCAGTGGGCACCGCCCTGACCACCCAGCCCAAGCGTGCCCACACGCCCAGAAGGCCACATGGCTGTCCGCGGCGCCATGGGCCCGAGCTGGAAACAGCCTCATGCCATCCCCGGCAGAGCGGGCAGCTCCGGCTCGGCAGGGCACTGCACAAGCCTGAGAGGGTGTGAGCCACCGTCAGACCCGGAAACATCTGGTAATTCCCACCAGGCTCACACGGAGCCAAAGAGCACCTCTGACACGACCCACCTACACAGTGTCCACAAGGAGGAGACCCCAATCTGCGGGTTCCATGTCAGGATGGGGCCCCCCCGGCGGGCGGGGGGGGGGCCCTAGGGCCGCCCCCCCGGCGGGCGGGGGGGGGGCCCTAGGGCCTCTGGGGCACCGGTGCCGTAGTGCTTCTGCCCGCTCTGTGGCATTCCCCTGGGCTGTGGACTTACAGTCAGTGTCCTCTGTGTGTACGTTATAGTGCGAGAAGTTCATTTTTATTTTTACTTAAAGATTTTATTTTTTAGAGGGCAAGCGAGCGCAAGGGGGGGAGCAGGGGCAGAGGGAGGGAGAGAAACCGCAGAAGGCACGGTCAGCACAGAGCCTGACGCGGGGCTCGAACTCACGAACCGCTAGATCACGACCTGAGCCAAAGTCGACGCTAACCGGCTGAGCCACCCAGGCGTCCCAAGAAGTTTATTTGTAAAATCACTGAGCATCCACTAGTGAGGAGCACTGCATGAGACTAGTATAATACTGCATGTTAACTACGTTAGCATTCAAAGTGCAGTAAAATAAAATAAAATACAAAATAATAGAGCATATGCCAGTGATGAGGGTGTTCTGCTGGCTCTGGACATAGAGGTCGCTGTCTGGGAGTGAGGACCCTCAGGTTCTAACGCGAACCTGCCTGGACTGAGATGCTGTGTGACCCTGGGCAAACTGTGGCCCATTTTGGGGTCTCAACTTCTTCATCCAAAATTGGAAGGGCTGTGGGTTCTACGATTTTTGCAGAAACTGAGCAAAATGAGTGAACTGCAACTAATCTGTATCCTCCTATCAGGCGAGCAGGAAGCCCAGCCTTTGTTGGGGCTGTATGCACTTTCTGCAGTCCTGGTGGTGGTCGTGTGAAGACTCGGCTCCACTGCTGACCTTGGCCGCAGAGGCAGGTGTGTGGGCAGCTGGAGATCCTTCAGACTGGGCTGGAATTCTGTGTGCCCTTGGGTAAGCTACTTACCCTCTCTGGGTCTGTTCCCTCGCTGGTGTTGTGAGGGCGATGGCATTCACTGGGCAGCGGTAAAGCTCAGGGTAACATGCCCAGCCATCGGTAGATGCCACGCTTTCCCTACAGCTGGGGAGGACCCTCAGTTAGGTAGGAAGTTCAAGGAGGACATCTGATCATCCTGACAGCTTGCTAATCCAAACTAGACAAAGAAAGTAGAGGTGACCAGGGGCCCTTATGGGGAAGAGGCTGTGGCATGAGGGCCTCCCCTTGCCAGGCCACAAGCCCTGGGAGAATCAGGAGAGAGGGAGGGCTACATGCTGGCATCCTGGGGGCCTGTCCGCACTCCCTATGTGACCCTCCCTGGGCCTTGTGGACGTGCTGGTGACCCCAGGCTGGAGATGCCTCCCTGAATCCTGCTCAGCGTGGGGCCCCACTCTGTGGAGCAAATAGGACTGAGGTTCAGGGGAGGGGGTCCTGACACACGAGGGGCAGTGTGGGGACTGCTGGCTGGGAGCCATAGCACGGAGAACATTCTAGGGGCCAGGCTCCTCACTGCTGCAAGCCAGGGGGCTGGCTCTCTGAATGTCTGGCCTTCTCTGTGGAGGCTGGTGTTTCTCCAAGCCTGTTTCAGAGAATCCAAATCTGCTTATTCTTAATGACGGTTTCCTATTTATATTTTATAAAGATACTCATGCCAAAAAAAAGACACATAGAATAGCAAAATAAGAAAATAAAATCACCCATAATTTCATCACCTGGAGACAGCACTGTGCCTACTCTTCAGATTAAGGTGCCTCGTGACCAAATATATCTCATTACTTACACTTTTTGGTGGCAGGTGACAGCCGCAGGCTCCGGCCATCTGTGTTCACTAACGCACGCGAAGCCGCTGTATCAGGAAAATCCCCAAACTGCAATAGCTTCGCGCGGCGCGGACCGCTCGGCTCGCAGGAGCCTGGCGGGGACCACTTCCGCTCGCGGGAGCCTGGCGCGGCCCCACTTCCGCTCGCGGGAGCCTGGCGGGGATCACTTCCGCTCCCGGGAGCCCGGCGCGGCCCCACTTCCGCTCCCGGGAGCCCGGCGCG
>NC_043708.1:139679171-139690067 GCF_006229205.1 Suricata suricatta
CCCCACTTCCGCTCCCGGGAGCCCGGCGCGGCCCCTCTTCCGCTCGCGGCAGCCCGACCCAGCCGCTCCCGCGGGGCAGCGGGTGGGGGCCGCCCAGGCCTAAGGGGGCCCTACCGCTGGACACACGGCCTCCCGGGCACCGGTCCACGTGCAGCCGCGGGCAGACCACGCCTTCGCTCTCCGTTGGCGGGTATCAGACCCATGGCCACCTGACAGAAGGCCGGGAGAGCAGGCCCGGGCCCCAGTGTCCCCCAGGTGCCCCGGGAGCCGTGGAGCGGAAGCGGGGCGGCCTTCTGTGGCCGGAAGACCGGCCACCACGCCTGCACCCCCGCGGTGGCCAGGAGCCCCTCCCAGGCTCTGGGCCTGTCCCGCAGGATTCAGCGTCACAGGCGAGAGCACGTGGCGGTCAAGCCCGAACCCTACAGCATCCCCGGCCTCCTGGGTGCAGGGAGGAGGGCTCTGCCCTCTGCTGGGGTCACTCCACTCTCTCCCTGAGGCTCTCGGAAGGGCTGCTGGGACAAGAGACCGCGGCTACACCCTCAGGTAACCGGCTTTCAAGCTGACCACCTCCCTGCACCGTGTCTCTGGGTCAGGACCCTGTGCTTCCGGCGCTCCCACCCCCTGGGCCTCCTGCCACCATCCCGGAGGCCACAGCCCTCCAGGGTTTCTACAAGATGGAGGGACGTCAGGGCCAATCTGGTCAGTGGAACTGCCCCAAGGCCTCATGGGAAGTAGCCACGTCTGGCCAAGGTTTCCGTGTCATGCCCCCAGTCCTCCCGTGGCCGCAGCAGTGGCCAGCCCACAGAAAGCGCGAGGGGGAGGGAAGGAGGGCCACACAGGCAGAATTCACCTCTTGTTCCCCGTTTGGAGGTAAGTTGTCTTGGGGGGACCTCCCTCCATGAGTGCCTGGGTCCCTGATGTACCCCGTTTTCATTTGAAATGATAAATACGTAACAAATGCTCTACACGGTTGGTTCTCAGGGAAATGCCCATTAGAGCCTTCAGGTGTGGCTCTCTTCACGAGAGATGACTCCAGTGGGCAAGACTGGTGATGGCCGGTGTTGGGGGGCCGCGGGGCGCTGGGACTCGTGCACGCCCACGGCGGGGCTGCCCGACGGCCGGTAAACAGTTATTCTGTGGGTGGCTGGTGTGAGCTCCTCTGTGGCCCCGCGGCCCCGCCCAGGCATTTACTGAGGAGAAGTGATGAGAAGTGAGCCCCGTGTTCACACGAAGATTTGCACACAGCTGTGTTCTCGACACATGGGAGCCGGCAACAGTGTGAACGTCCAGCATCAGGACCAGAGGTGAACAAAATGCCGTCTGCTCATGCGACATAATACCTCCCGTCCACGCAGGAGCCACTGCTCCTCAGAGCCACGGACAGATCCCAGGAGCAGGGTGAGCAAGAGTAGCCAGACCAAAGGGACGCGTGCACTGTGGTCCTCGAGACGTGGGTTCAAGGCAGGCAGACCCTCCCTGAGGGGACAGAGCTCAGGAGGAGGAGCAAACCTGCTGGGTGATTGGAAGTGCTATCTTGATGTGGGCAGTGGTCACACGGGCACCCCCGTCAGGAGTCATGGAGCTCCGCTGGCGTCGTCCCTTGGACCGTGCGTGGTTTATACCTCAATAAAGTACAGGGAAAATCTACGAGTCCTTTCTGGTGAGTGTTGGGCTTTTCTGTCTGGTCCCACCCAGGCCGCTGGGCAGGTCAGGGATCCATGTGCTGGGTGGCGGGGAGGGGTCCTCGGACCCACGTTCCAGATGCGGGTCCCCCAGTCCCACTGGTCCTGCCACGTCCTCCTCAAGCCCTCGGCAGTGAGCACGGGGTCTCTGCTGCATGTGGCCCGTGGCCTCTGGTGGACTCGTCCCCTCCTGCAGTGTCGTGCTGCTGTTGAACTCTGCGCGGTTTTGGTGTGTAGTGAGAGGGAACTTCTAAAAAATGATTACTGACCATCTGCATTTCTTCGTTCCGGGCCCCACATTTCCTAGGGCCCCGCTCTGCAAGCCGCTCACCAGCTAACCAGAAAGGAAGGACAGATGCCTGCCTGGCAAGGGCTTCCCAGGGGATTTTTACTTTTCCCTGAAGATTGTGCTTGCTCTCTTCTGCGCTTCTCCTGGGAGGGGTCTCTTCTGCGCAGGGTTCCTTTTGTAACTACAATGACAAAGGGAACCAGGTGATCATCAGCGTAGGTAAACTCGGCTCAAATCCCTCAAATCTGACAGCCTCAGGTGCAAGCTCCCTGCCAGTTTCTCTGCCTTTGCAGAGACGGGCATGCCGCGGCTTCTGCTGAGGATTCTCAGGGCCCCCTTCCGGACCACCCTGCCCTGCACACACACTCGTGTGCACACACTCACACTCGTGTCCCTGTATCCAGCCAATGGAGGCTGGCGGCGGAGGTGAGGAGATGGGACAGCCACCGGCCGCGCCCCTCGTGTGGCCGCGCCTTCCCTCCTCCCCTTTGCCTCCGTGCTCCTTTCTCCTACCGGTTGGGTCGGGCCTGGCCATGTAGCTGTCTTCTGTTAAGACCCTGCCCTTAGACTCATGAATTCCTCTCTCTCTTTTTTAATGTTTATTTATTTTTGAGAGCGAGACAGAGCACAAGCAGGGGAGGGGAAGAGAGAGAGGGAGACAGAATCCAAAGCAGGCTCCAGGCTTTGAGCTCTCAGCACAGAGCCCGGCATGGGGCTTGAACCCGCAAACCATGAGATCATGAGCCAAAGTGGGACGCTTAACCGATTCTGATTAAGCCACTCAGACGTCCCAAATGACACACTTTAAACCTGAGCACCGCACTGCATTGTCTGTCAACAATGTCTCAATGAAGCTATTTAAAAAAACTCATAGCACTTATATGATGAGATTGAAATCTCTGTAATATTTCTATAGTAACTCGAGTTTACCTTACGTGACCCCATCATGTCTGAGCATGGTGTGTAAAATCCATGACTCGTGTCTGAATCTAAGAATCCTGCTGAATCTGGGAATCCTGCTGTGCCTCAGTGTTGGGAGCCATTTCTGAACTCACTGAGTTGAGAAAACTCCTTGTGAGGTTAAGGAGGGTTTGCGTGGCCTCCCGCCATCAGATGGTGACCGATGTCCACCCCCCACTCAATTATTTTTTGAGCACTGACCCCCCCCCCAAGGCACCTTGCTGACTGGTATCAGGAGTGACTTGTCCCTATTCTGACCCTAAAATATGCTGACTGCACCTTGTGAAGGAACTTATTATAGGAATTTCTTGTTTGGTGATTATGGGAGCAAAAAATGACATTTCCTGAGAAACCTGTCTTACTTCCCGTCAAGAAAACAGGCTGTTGACCCCTGCTCACAAAGAACTAACTCTTGCCTTTGCTCTAAGAACATTGCCTTGTATTTGAATGCTGAAGATTCCTTCCTTCCCCATGCGACAAGCATCTAAATCACCTACATCAATCACTATAGATGAAGATCATGCATGAGTCTTCCTCCAGTCTATGTTCTAGGAAATTTTTTCATATCAAAGAAATCTGTCATCAGAAATCACTGTCTAATGATCATCCTGTGCTGGCCCTATACAGTTTTTACCGGAAGTAAAGCTGAGTCTCAGTGCAGAGATCCCTGCCTGGTGATCAGAAAGAAACGTGAGGCTCCCTCTTTCTCTCTCGCCGACACCGTCCGTCCTTCAGGGAGCCCTGGAGCTGCTGGAGCCGGACTGGGCACCTCCGAGGAGCACAGTGTCTCCAAGTTAAAGCTAAGAGCTGCAGTGGCTCAGGACATGTTTTTAACTGTGGCATCACTGACAGAAGACAAAGTCTGCAAAGTGCCGTTTCTGACAAGACAGCGATTTTTCTGAAATGAAGCAGGAAGTAAAAGTCTATATAAATGTGTAGCAATTTTTTTAGGCACCCCTGGTAGAGCCTGTTTGGCCTTCCCTTCCACCCAGAGCCCCACAGGACGGGGGCACGCCCGGGAGATGCCTCAGGGCGCGCCCCAGCACTGCAGGGAGCGGGCGCTGTCCCAGCAACCAACCTCAGAGTGTTTGGTTTCCCGGCGCATCTATGAGCTGTTGGCATGACACTCTAGCATGTGAAGTGTGCGTTGGCATCACGTATAAAACACAATGTACGTGCCCTGGGGCACCTGGGGGGCTCAGCGGGTTGAGCACCTGACTCTTGATTTCAGCTCAGGTCATGATCTCAGGTTCATGGATTCGAGCCCTGCGTCCTGCTTGGGATTCTCCCTCTCCGTCTCTCTCTGCCCCTCCCCAGATCATTCTGTCTCTCTCAAAGTAAATAAACATTTAAAAACCCCAAAGTGTACATCCCTTCATCTAACAATGCTTTATTGCTAAAAGAAATGCTAGTCATCGTCTGAGTTTTCAAGGGCTCTTCCTCCCTCCATTCTGCTGGCTGCGGCCCGCCGGGCGGAGCTGAAAGTGGAGGGGGGGGTGACGGGGCGGGGGGGGTTGTGGAGGCAGTTTCTTTAAGGAAGACACCAGTGACGTCTGCTGCATGAACGGCTTCTCTGTAGCAGGAGATGCTCTCTGACGGCATTTTACCCACAAACCTTTTCTGGAAACTGCAGCCAGTCCTCCGAGGCCCTGCCACTTGCTCACCGCCGTTTCGGTGACGTTCTCCTTCCTTCGCTGCCATCTCAACAACCCCCACGGCATCCTCACTGGGACTGGATTCCAGCTCAGGAAACTACGTTCTTTGCTCCTCCATCAGAAGCACCTGCCCGTCCAAGACTCATCCTGAGATGCAGCAAGTCAGGCCCTTCCTTGGGCCCCACTTCTGACCCTGGTTCCCGGGCCGTTTCTACCACATCTGGATTTCCTCCCCCAGAGTCCCGAGCCTCAGAGGCTCCGTGAGGGCTGGGATCTGCTTCTGCCAAACTCCTGTCGACGTTTTCTTGTCCTCCTCCCGCGACCCGTCAGCGTTCTTAGACCTCTCGGATGTGAACCCTTTCCAGAAGCTGTCCGCGCAGTCTCCCGCATCCTCCACAGGGCCCTGCTGGGGCAGCCACAGGGCACTTCGTGAAGAACGAGACTTGGGGGTCCAGGCAACTCCCTCATCCACGGGCCGCAGGACGGACGTCGCGCTAGCGGCACGAAAATGGTCTCATGGCCCCTCCGGCGGAGCTCGGCGCCTGGTGCCTCCATGGCGAGCAGCGACACTTTGAAAGGAGTCCGTCCTTTCTGAGCAGCAGCTCTCAACAGCGGACTTAGAATAGTCACAGACCTACTGTAACGGGTGTGCTGTCAGCCGGACTTCGTTCCGTTTACCGAGCTCAGGCCGAGCCGTCGTGCAGGGGCCCCAGGACCTCAGAGCGGGGCAGGGGCGCTGCCTTCAGCTTCAAGTCAGCAGCCGCGTTGGCCCGACAGCAGTCCGCCCGTCCTCCGAGGCTGCGGAGCCAGGCACTGACTTCTCCTCTCCGGCTCCGACAGTCATGGATGGCATCTTCTTCTGATGGAAGGCTGTTTCGTTTACACTGGAACGTCACCTCCCGTCACAGTCTCGGCCGGCTCTCCTGGACACTGTGTGGCGGAGACGTGTCTGTTCGCACACGACAGGGCGCAGCCTCTGCCAGCTTCACGCCGACCCCTGGCGTCTCTCAGGCTTCGAGGAATCGGAGGGTCAGGCCCCGCTCCGGACAGCGGAAGGGCCGGGCCGCTGGAACCCTCTCTGCGTCAGCAATACAAACAGTCCCCTTTCCTGTCACCCGCGTCCACGGCTGGCGGTCATCCCTGCTGAGAACGTGGTCTTTGCCGTCATGATGCCGCTCACTTGACCCCCTCCATCACTGAGTGGGGCCTTTTCTGGATTGGACTTACAGGGACGGACATGTGACTCTTCCCCTTTACCTGCGCACTCAGAGGTCCTTGTAGGGTTGCTAATTGGCCTAATTTCAACGTCGTTGTATCTCAGGGAAGAGGGAGGCCCAGGCAGCTGGCAGGGGCAGCCGTCCTGCCCGGCCCATGAGCGGCCCCTGAATGGTGACACAGCTAACGTCAGAGGTCACAGGTCACGCCTCACCCTAACAAGTGGGATGCTAATGGCGGCATCTGAAATACTGAGAGAGCGACCAGACCATGGGGCACAGACGCTGAGGGCGGTGCGGGGCTGCCACGGACCTTCAATTGGAAGAAGGTGGTATCTTCGAGGTGCAGCAGGGCGGGTGCGGGGTGTGCCCGCGCGTCTCCTCGGTGACTGTCATCACGCCGTGTGGCCAGAGGCTCGTCTCCCTGCTGGCCGATGTGAGCCCCATGCAGGCCGGTCCCCCGGGCCCCGCAGCCTCCCTCGGTGCCAAGGGACCGGCACAAAGGGTCCCTGGCTGCCTTCCCCGTAGCCGTCGGCCTCGCGGGATGCTGGTCTGATGACAAGACCTCAGAACGTCGTCTGCAAAGCACAAAAATACACCAGGGAGGCCACCCCTTTACTTCCTTGGTTTTTTCTCCTGAAAGAGACTCCCTCCCCCCCCCTGCCCACCGCTCCTGTCACTGGTGGCAGCAGTTGGGGCCGAGGCCCAAGTTGCAGGAGGACGTGGCTCTCGGGGACTGTGGCCCACAGAAGTTATCAGAAGCCTGAGTTTTGTCTGTTAAAGTAGCACCATTGTTTCGTTCGAATCCCCGGGCTGGCCTGCTGGCAACAGGCCCACGCGGGGTTAGCTGGAGGCTTAGATTCAGGTGCTCAGGTTCAGCCGGCCCGTTGGCTCCTCCAGGGCAGTGCTCCCTCAGGCAGCTGCGTGCCAATGCCGCCCGGCACGACGCCAGGCACGCCCAGGTGCCTGCCAAGCATCGCTGTGACGAAATGGATGAGTCCGTCCTGGAGCCCGGCAGTCTGCTGGGCACACACTCAGCTCTTCACCGTGCCGTTCCCAGTCATCTTTTTTTTTAATTTTTAAATATTTTTAATTTATTTTTGAGAGAGAGAGACAGTGCGAGCAGGGGAGGGTCACAGAGAGAGAGGGAGACACAGAATCAGAAGCAGGCTCCAGACTCTGAGCTGTCAGCACAGAGCCCGACTCAGGGCTTGAACTCATGAACTGTGAGATCATGACCAGAGCCGAAGCCGGACGCTTAACTGACTGAGCCACCCAGGCGCCCCCCCCCCCAGTAATCTTTATAGTAACCCCACGAGACTGGGGTTCTTGTCCCCACTGTACAGAAGGGGAAACCGAGGCTCAGAGAGAGGGAATCTGCCCAGAGTCACACAGTCAGAGAGAAGCTGAGAAGCAGATACTGAAACAGTGGCCTGGGCGACAACTGCTGCTTTGGGGGCCTACACATGAACATCCTGCCCTTGGAGAAACGCTGCAGCCGCCCCTCAGTGCCCTGGCTCCGTGAGCCCCGGCCCCTGCTGCCTGGCCCTCTGCTCCTCCACTCTCTGGCCTTCCGCGGGCTCAGCTCCTGTCCACACGGCCTGCCTCTCTTCCTGCTCTCTAACGGCTGCCCTTCCTCCTCCCACCTCTCCTCGAGGCAGGCTTCCCCACCCTGCCCTCCCTCTCCACCCCTTCTCCGGGCCAACGCCCCAACCGCCAGGCCTCTCAAATCTGTATGACCGGCTCAGAGCCCTCCCAGCCACTGCTGACTGCCAGAATGCAGCTCCTGCTCTAAGACTTTCAGTGGCTCCCAGAGTCCATCAGAGGAGAAGCAAACTCCTCCCCAAGGCAGACGCCGGAACCCCTGTCCCCACTTCCCTCCCAGTTCAGAGCCTTCCTCCACCGTGGCACTGGGCTCTCTGCCTCTTCAGCTACCTGCTTCAGCTCGGCTCCCCCCCACCCCTCTGCTCACTTCTGGTGCGTGACACTTGTCCCTCTCTGCAAAACTCCTCCTGGCCCCTCTCCCTACTTCAGTAGATCCTGCGAGAACCCGCCCCCGGTGACTCTGGACAGCAGCTTCTGCGCTGACTCTTCTCCTGCCTGGACAAGAGGGGGGCCTGGCACCGTGAGTCAGGGACAAAGGCCATTCTGTGCCTCTCACTGTCCCCTCTCCATCTCAAAGTCTCTGGGGCTGTAAGCTGCGGTGGTGGGATTGGGTCCAGATTTCCCAAATTTCAGTCATTCAAGTGCCACCTGTAGTGTCACAGACCTACAAGTAGTACCTCACTCGCTCTTTTTTTTTTTAACGTAAATTTAAGGACACTTTAAGTCGCTTACTGTGACTGCACAGCCAGTGTCACCCGCGACAGACGGCGTGATGAAGAAAAAGGAACCGTGAAAACAAAAACAGGACCGATAAGCGTGTGGAGGCTCAAACCCTCCCGTGACTGACTACGGGAACAGGCTCCATTCGGCAGAGGCTCTGCCGCATGCACGCGAAGAAGAGCCGTAGGTAGCAGGAGTGCAGGTGTCACAGCTGGGGGGGAGGAGAGTCTCCTCTGGTGCTCCCAGAGGTAACTGGAGCTCCAACGGGGGGGAGGGAGCAGGGAAGGTGGGCGCCCTGCAGGGCCGGGCCTCTGCTGGCTGGCGGTTCCTGCAGCCAGGACCCTGCTCGCCCACAGAGACAGGGGAGACAGGCCCTCGGCGTGGGTGCGATGAACAGTAAGAGGTTGGGACAGGCTTGAGCTCTCTCGCGCAGGCGCTTTGGGAGGCAGAGTCATCTCTGGGATATGGCCCCGAGCTCTTGGAAACCATGCTAGTGTTTATCAAGCCTTTATAGGCCAAGGTTGAGGCCTAGCTGTGAAAAGGGCTTCGTAAAGGAGAGAATCTTTGTCGGCTGTTTTTGTTTAGACAAAAGGAAAAAGGCGGGGGAAGTGTGCGTCAACGTGTGGAGACGACGTGCCAGCTGCTTTGCAGAGTTCTGGGGCGGACACCTTCGGCATGACCCCAAAGACAACATCAAGGAAGTTAAGGGTCAGAAAGGTTAGGTCCCCTGCTGAAGGTCACACAGCCAGAAGTAACAAGGCTGGGATCTGGGCCTAGGCCTCACTGGTTCCAGGGGCTCTGATGGCCTGCAGGTGCTCCCCAGTCCAGGCCAGTCCAGGGCACGCAGCTGGGGGGCATGTGGCGCTGGGCGGAGGTTCTCGGCCTGCGCACTGCGATCGCCTGGCCTGGAGCTGGTCTTCGGGGCGGCCCGGATGCGGGGCCTTCCAGAAACTCCATGTGGCCCCGGTGAGCGGCCAGGAGTGAGACCCACTGTGCTGGAACTTTCAAGGTCATCACCCTGTCAGACCCCTGCAGAGCCCTTCGAGGAAGGCAGGTGAGCGGGTGGCCAGGACCATGGCCTGCAGATGAGCAAGCCAGCTCAGAGAGAGGCTCAGTTCTGAGCACCACAAACACCACCTGCTGTGGGGTCAGGCCCCCTGACCTCCAGCTCTGCTTTCTCCATCAAAGGTTACTGCTCTAAAGGGGCCTGAGAGGAAAAAACAATGTCTCCCAAACCAAAAATGACAGTTTAGTTTTGCGTGGATGTTAAAAGTCGTTACACTCCCCCACTGCCACAGGCCCGCACACAAGACCAGGGGGCCCCACAGAGGAGAGCGCGCCTCCCGCCCTGACTGAGCGTCCCTGGTTAGAAGCCGTGGCCGCTGGAGCAGGCAGCCTGCAGCTCTCCGATAGGCCTCCTTCTGTGCCAGCAGGCAGTGATGCCAGCTCCTGGGCACTTGCAGGAGCTGGGCACAGATGAGGCACGACAGGGATGTTACTGCACCCTTCCACGCAGGGCCCTGGGCCCCCGAGCCCCGAGAGGGTCCGAAGTGCCCCCGCCTCTAGGAGATGAGAGACCATCGCTCCCTCTTGCAAGACCTGGAAACGGGGTTACTCCCACCTGAGGAGTGTCACTGTTCGCCCTTGGGAGACTTCAGGGATTCTCAGGTGTGCGCAGTGGGGAGGCCACGGTGCACAGGGGGGCCAGCAAAGCACCATCGCTGGAAGGCCTTACCCACTCCCCTGCCTTGCAGATGCCCCATGGGGGGAGGGGGCGCCAGCAGCGACAGGGCCTCAGGAACCGCGGGCACCCCACCGCGGCGGACCCCGCCCACTTTAACCTCTTAAAGACACCGCAGGCCACCGCTGGCCGCCGCGTGCCCCCCTGCCGTGACCGCATAGAGGGCGGCCACACCCCCGGGCGTGGCAGGGCAACGCTGGCTCAGTCCCACCCCTCCGGGCAAGGTTCCCGCCGGCGCGACCCCTCGGGCCGTCTGGTCCTCGTAAGGGCAAGGCGGTGGGACCCTGGGCAGCAGGACGGTCGTCGCAGGGCCGCCGCCAAGCCGAAGCCCGCTTCCCAGCCCCCTGACATGGCCCGGGGGGGCGATCAGAGCTGGAGTTCCGGGGAGTCGGACGGGCAGCCGGAGGAGCCGACCGCGCAGGACAGCAGGTGAGTCGGCAGCGTCTCGTCAGGCCGGGGGCCGGATGGGGGGCAGAGTGAGCCCGGAGCGGGGGCATCGGGAGTCAGTCCTGAGCGGGGTTGGCGGGGTGGGGGTGGGGGGAGTGTTCGGCTGCTGGAGGCTGGGTGAGACAGACGTCGGGGGTTGGGGGCTGTGTGACCCGGGGGCATCAGAGACCGGTCGAACCAGGGCGAGGGTGTAGGGAGTTCAGGTGTCCAGTCCAGCTCTGGGTGAGCGGGGATCCGCAGCCAGAGACTGGGTGAGACGAACGTCGGCGGTCCGGGGCCGAGCGAGCCGCGAGCGGGGTCTGAGCACCGGCTGTGTCGGGCGTCGGGGTGTCGGGAGTCAGGAGTGCGGCTCCTGGTGAGCCGGGGGCGTCGGGGACCGGGTGAGCGGGGTCTGTGCCGGAGGCTGGGTGAGACAGACGTCGGTGGTCAGTGGCCGGGCGCGGTGGCTGAGCACCTGGTGAGTCGGCCGTCGCGGGGGCTGGGGCGGCGTCTGGAGCATCGCGGGTCAGGCGTCCGGCTCCGGCCATCCCAGGGCTTCCGGGTTGGGGCGAGCCAGACGCCGGGGCTGAGGACCGGTGAGTCG
>NC_043708.1:139690167-139691803 GCF_006229205.1 Suricata suricatta
GCAGCGGAGCCTGGAGTGGGACCCAGGGACCGGGGTCGGGGCCAGGCATAGGCGACCGGGGCCCTGGGGTGCGTCGTTGGAGGGGGCAGGCTCGGGGACCGGCAGAGGGGGCTGGGGTCCCGCATAGGTTGCTAGGGCTTGGGCTGGGGTTGGGGACAGGCAGAGGGCCCCAAGCTGCGGTGGAGACTGGAGTCCGGGTTGAGGCTGGGGCTGGGGTCCGGTGGGCCATAGACGGTGGGGGCCCAGGCTGTGGCTGGGCTGGGGTCAGGTTTGGGTACAGGTGTCACAGCTGAGTAGCTGCAGGCTTTGGGACCCCTGGGGACCCGCAAGTGTGTAGGCCTCCCTGTCTGTCCTCGGTGTGTGACCAGCTCCGGGGCCAGCTTGGGGGTGGGAGCCCAGAGGGCACAGTGTTTGGCTGCCCTCCTGCAGGAGGCGCAGGGGCAGTCAGCAGCTCAGTAAACCGAGGCACACACCACTGGAGGTTGTGCACTCTCCGTGAATGGCTGGCCTGAGCTGCTCCTTGTTCAGGAGCATAAACCCCAGGGGTGAGTTTCTCGCTAGGACCTGGGACAAAACCCATGTTGGTCTGCTGAACGACTGACCAGCTTTGGTCTGTGTGTCTCTCTCTCTCTTCTGGTAAAGGCTGTCAGGCATTGAATAATCACATTTATTAAATAGGCACACAGAGATCTCTACCCAGACACATTATTTTGCAGGAATATTCCAGGTTTTCTGTGACACACGAGCCACAGTCGATCCCAAGTGTCAAGAATAGGCTGGAAAATGCTCTGAGTACTAGAAACCTGCCCATTCCCAGGGACACAGCCAGCCTCCTTGGGCTCAGTGTGCACCTGGCTGGGGACTGGGAGGACCACGCCAGGATCCTTGGGATCCCACTCCTTACTGCAGTTTCTGCCACTTTCTAATAAAACTTTGGCGGTGTCCGGTGATGTGGGGAGGTGGGCTTCTGCAGTTGCTGGTAGTGCAGACCAGCCACCGAGCCCTTGGACCGTGGAAGCGGCGCTGGTGTGAGTGCCGGCCTGTGCGCACTACTCCGTGCTGGCGGAGGCTGGCTGGTGGCAACGGTGAGAGAATATTTATATTTAGCCACATGTGCCGAGTGTGGCTGTCACAAGCTTAAAATGCTTTCCTGTAAGACCATTTGTCTGCTACTCACTCGAATTCTTTCCTCTATATTTAGGTGGCATACTGTAGCTCTGAAAGTCCCTGGCGCTCTCCGTGCTGTTGGTGATCCGCAGATGCGCTCCCACACTCGCCGGGGTCCGTTTCTGAGGATCTCCCTTAAGGAGAGTGCAGTCAGGCTTCCCATTTGATGCTGCAGAGACTGCTAAAGGCAGCCTGTGGGAAAGCCTCCTGCCCCCGGTTTCAGGTCAGGTCGCCTGGCACTTTCCAGGAGTGAGTTCATGACCGTGTGCGCACAGCTGGACTGAGTGTGCCGTTGCTGCCCGAGGCTGCCCCACGGTCCTGTGGGCGTTGTCCTCTATAAATCTGTCCCGTAGCTTGTTTGCTCACAGCTGGGCACCAAATGGGTGCCAGGTAAGCAAGGCTCTTGATGGTGAAGTCTGGTAGGTCCCTCTCTGCCTGGAGCGGGGGTGATGTCCCTTCCCCACCTTCC
>NC_043708.1:139691903-139719005 GCF_006229205.1 Suricata suricatta
GGTGGTGGTGCACACCCTGTAGGGGGCGGATCAGGATGGGAGGGGGCGAAGGGGCAAGGAGACTGGGACACAATTCACAGAAACTGCCGTAGAGTTCTCTAGACTCGTCCCCTTCTGGGCCTCGCGTGCTCTGGCCACCCTGGGTACACCTTGTCCTGTCTGCCCAAGTGTGTGCGGTTCTCGCCCTCTTGATCCGTCACGGGTAGAACCTTAGTTTTCCTCCCAGGTTTGTCACTGTATTATTAATGTCTCTTCAAAAATAGATGAAGCCAGTCTTTCCGCCCCACGCAGAGACCGCTAGGACTCCGCTGGCCTTTGTTTGGGGCCCTGTTGTCCTGTGTTGCTAAGCGCCGGGTGGCGGGTTTGTTGTCAGGTGCTCTGTGGAGTCCGTGTCCCCTCGTCCAGCTGGCTCTCCGCAGGCCCTGTGGGCGGGACCCGCAAGCCAGTCCCTCTCGGACAGTGCTGGGGGCGGCAGTGTGGCGTTACCCCGATCGGCTGGAGATGTGTCCCGTCTTTTGGCCCATTTCACTGTAACTGTTAGTTTGGATCGTAGGTATTCAAGCTGACACATCATCCCAAAGTCATTTTTTTCTCACTGCACAGTAATCTCCTTAAGGTCAGGTGGCAAATGGTCGAGTGCCCAGCTGTGAGGTGAACCTGAACTGGGCCCTAGAGTGCTGCAGCCCTGGGGGGGAGGGGTGACCTGCTGGGGGAAGTGGGAGCCCCCTCCCACGTGGGACACGGCCTCTGAGCCTGGGCATTGCTTCTGCTTCTCAGACTAATCATGGAGTCTGTTACGGCCAGGGCCTTTCAGGTGCCCGGAACACTTGGTGAGTACTTCTTGTCCAGATTCTCAGGAAGGATATTTAGTCCCAGACACACAGGCCCAGAATCTCGGGGGGCAGCCTGGCCTGCCTGCCGCCAGAACTACACCCCTGGCACCCAGCCCCAGCCCTGGATTGCTCTGCTGCGCGGAGGGGTGGTCGTGACGTAATTTTTTAATTAAGACTTGAATTTTAAAATACCTAGTTATTAGTAGCTATCGTTTGTTGATTAGTTACGTATTAGATATGTATCAGGGATCTGTAATATAAGAGAAAGCCTAGCCTTCTGTCGGATTTACATGCATATTTTTTCTTTTTTTGAGAGTAGGGGGAGAGAGTGCACGCACACACACACATGTGCAAGCAGGGGATGGGGCAGAGAGAGAGTCCCAAGCAGGCTTCCAGCGGTCAGCACAGAGCCCGACTCTGGGCGAACCCACAAACTGTGAGATCCTGACCTGAGCTGAAACCGAGTCAGATGCTCAGCCGACCGTGCCGCCCGGTGCCCCGCGTCGGTGGCTTCAGAGCACGTTTTCATTCCCGCGCGTCTGCGGAGGCGGCAGCGTGACTGGGTGGGGACAGACCGGGACCCTGCTTTCCGAAGCCCTCCCCCCGGAACCAAGCCACTACTCCGGGGTGGCCCAGCTCTGGGGCCCGGGCTGCCTGCCTGGAAGGGCTGAGGCCGGCACCGGAGGGGGCGCGGCGGTGGCGCGCAGGGGTGCGCTGGCTGCAGGTGTTTCATAGCGTCCTCCTCTCACTTCGAGAGCCTGCAGGCACGTTGGGGAGATGGGGGTGGGAGCCGAGCCCGGTGGGATTCCTGCGGAGGCTTCTCGCGCCGGAGTGTGTCGCTGCGTCGTCAGCTTTACCGGTCTCGTCGCCATGGTGGCCCGAAGCGGCACAGGGCGTGAGCTCTCGGCCCAGAACCTTCCGCAGGTCTCTCCGAGGAAAGACCCCGTCCCCGCACGCTTACCCTCAAGGAAAAAGTCACATTTCTGCCCTTGTCCCAGCATCTTTCTGGCCATGGTTCTCCGGTCCGGGATCACACTGCGTTTAGTTTTCTTGGTTTTTAGTTTTGCAGAATGTCTTTCAATTTGGATTTTCTGACACTTTAAAAAAAAAATAATAATTGGATCCCAATACACACTTTTGGCAAGAATGTAATGCGTGGGGTGTTTTGTCTGCGTGGGGGCCCTGGACCTAAACACCGGGAGGCAGATGAGCTGTGAGGAGAGAGGTTTTGGTGCTGGCGGGAACCAAGATGGGAGAAAGCCTGGGGGGTGAGGTCGGACAGGTGCGCCGGGACAGGTGCGTGCGGGAACAGGTGCGCGGGGGGGGGGGGACGGGTGCGCGCGGGGACGGGTGCATGGGGACAGGTGGCGCACGGATGTCTGTAGCAGAGTTTCATGCTCGGAAAGCAGGGGAGCAGCTCCTGAGCTGGGAGGCGGCCACACCGGAGGTCAGGGATGCTGGGGGTGGGGGGAATAGGTGGAACCCCGGGCAGCCGAGGTGAGGCCGGAGGAGCCGCCTTCGCTCCTCCCACAGGCCCTGCCGAGGGCCCCTCACCGGGTTGGCCCCGCTTCCTGCCCTGCGAGGGGTGCCCCGGAGAAACCCGGCTCCCGTGCGGGCTGGCGTGGGCGGGCGGGAGCAGGCTGCGGCTCTGGTTGCGTCGGAGCTGGTGGGTGTGCTTAACCGAACTGCTTAACCTTCTCTCCCTCATTGTGATCTCTCTCGTTTTATCTTGAAGTTTAAGCTCATATCCCAGGCATATGAAGTGCTTTCAGATCCAAAGAAAAGGGACATTTATGACCAGGGTGGCGAACAGGCGATTAAGGAAGGAGGCTCGGGCAGTCCTGGCTTCTCGTCGCCCATGGACATCTTTGACATGTTCTTTGGTGGTGGGGGACGGATGGCAAGAGAGCGGAGAGGTAAATACTCGTTAAAGACGTTACTGGAGCCTCACGGTTTTCAAACCGCGTGTTCCCGGGGCCATGCAGGCCGTGCCTTAGAAGGGCGCACGCGCTGTGGGGGCCGTTAGTGCCGCATGGCTCGCCCCTGGAGCGCCTCGGCTCTTGTGCCACCTGACAGCCTGCAGACCCTGCCCGAGAGCGGAGCCAGTGCCCTGGTGGCCAGGAAGCCGGTTCACCTGCCCTCTGCTTCTCTGTCCTTGGGGCAGGCCCCTGAGTGCCCTAAGGACATAATGGCACCTGCCGTCTCTGCCCCCTGACCTGGTCCAGGGCCCCGCGCTGGGTGTGTGGCTGGCACTCTGCAGTGTGGCCTCGTTTTCTCAGCCTGCTCCGGGTTTCCAGGTGACCGGATTCACCCCCTTCTCTGGTTTAGTGGCTGCATCCCTGGAGGTGCCAGGAGGGCCGGCCCTTGGCTGAATGGCCCTAGGCTGCTGTTCCTGAGTTCAGGGATTTGCTCCTCCACCTCGTTCCTCCGGCCAGGCTGTGAGCTGCCCGCCTCTGACTGTCAGCCGTGGTCTCTAATTGCCCTTCCCCCGCTAGTCTGCTGTCCATAGTCTGCTTTGGACCTTGAAGCCAGATAGATAGCCAAGCTTGTTACAACCCTGGGTCAAGTCAGGAGAAAAAAGCTCTGCGTTGGGGTTTAAGGAGGGCACTTTGGCCCGCAAGAGGCCCTGGAGGAATCAGGCGGTCTGTGTTTTCTGGAAGAATGTGTTTTTACATCATAATAGACTTTGAGCTACAAAAGCTTGGGTCAAGTCTTAAACACAGCTGAAAATCACTGGCGATCCGGAACATCCCGCCCTGTGGTCTGGGTTTGGGGCCGGCTTCTGTCATTGACGTTGTTGTGGACATGATTAAAACCACGGGTGTCCTCACCGCCTCGGATAAAGCCCTTCACTACCTGAATCGAGTTGTGTCTCGTTTGTCTCGGGGATTGGGAGGGTCCCGTGGGCATCGGGGGGCCCGGGACCCCGAAGATGCAGACGAGAGTTCTCGCTTGGCCAGACGCCAGAAGGGCTCACACAGCGAAGAGCACCACGCTCGGGGGAGCGTCCAGCTGGAGGTGCCTAGACTGCTGGTCCTCCTTCCCCTGTGTGGGAGGGGCCCCCTCGTGGGGAGCACCGGCACCCCGGCAGGGTCCCCCGGTGGTCGCCCGGTCCTCAGGGCTGTGCGGAGAAAGCGAAGGCGGAAAGTTGTTTGGTGCGGGTCTGGGGTCTGTCTGGATATGGGCTCATGGCTCCAGACGGAATTCGTTCTGTGCGGCGGCCGGGGTGGGGGGGGTGGTGCGACACAAGCACCGTGAGACCGTGAGGAGGAGCGTCGGGCGCGGCTCTGGGTTCTGGGGGTGCGTGCGCGTGCGCACATTTACTACCATATTCGCAGTTGTGCCTTCTCCCTCTCCCAAGGCAAAAATGTTATACATCAGCTGTCTGTGACTCTTGAAGATTTATATAACGGAATCACAAAGAAGTTGGCCCTCCAGAAAAATGTAATTTGTGAGAAATGTGAAGGTAAAAATTTTAAAATATTTATTCATTTTGAGAGTGAGAGAGAGAGAGCAGGAGCGGGGCAGGGGTACTGAGAGAGAGAGGGAGACACAGAATCTGAAGCAGGCTCCGGGCTTCGAGCTGGCAGCACAGAGCCAGATGCAGGGCTTGAACTCATGAACTGTAAGATCATGACCTGAGCCGAAGTCGGAAGCTCAACCGACTGAGCCCCCCAGGCGTCCCCGACGCCTAAAGCTTGACCTCAGGTCAGGTCTTGATCTCAGGGTTTTAAGTCCAAGCCCAGAGTTGGGGTCCATGCTGGGCATGCAGCCTAATTTAAAACAACAAATTTAAAGTCAAGATCATTCACTTGACTTTTAGGGGTCAGCAAACTGTTTCCATAAAGGACCAGAGAGCTCGTGGGTCATTGGTCTCTGGGCACCATTCAACTCCTAGAGCTCCCGCAGCCGTTGGTATAAATGAGCAGACCTGCCTGTGTTCTAGGAAAACTTTCTTCACACCACCAGGCAGCTGGCCATAGTTCACTGCAGCTTGACTTATTATTTTTTAATGGTTATTTATTTTTGAGAGAGAGACAGTGTGTGAGCAGGGGAGGGGCAGCAAGAGAGGGAGACACAGAATCTGAAGCAGATTCCAGGGTCCAAGCTGTCAGCACAGAGCCCAACACAGGGCTTGACCTCACAAACTGTGAGATCATGACTTGAGCCGAAGTTGGACACTTAACTGACGGAGCCGACCAGGCGCCCCACGAACACCAGCTTTAAAAGAGGATTTTTTTAGAGAAAAATAGTATCTGGTGACCTCAGATGCACGTTGTCCTGAGTTGGCCGAGCTGAGGAGTCACCCCTCCGGTCCTCACGACTGGGCCCACTCGGCCCCTGTGGGCAGGGGTGGAGGAAGACGGGGCCCAGGGAGCCCAAGGGGTGAATCAGCTTGGCGTGGCCGGGACCTCGAACCTTTGCGATCCCACGCTAGTGTCTGGACGTTACCCGCCCCGTTAGAATCGCCCAGACTCTAACGCATTGCTCTCCGTGACCGTAAACAGCCCCGCTCCCTGCGTCCCGCGTCGTGGCCGGTCACGCCCCTGCCCTGGCACCTCTGTCCGCCCCTCCCCCCCAGGCATTGGCGGGAAGAAGGGCTCTGTGGAGAAGTGTCCCCTGTGCAAGGGCCGAGGGATGCAGGTCCACATCCAGCAGATCGGGCCGGGCATGGTGCAGCAGATCCAGACCGCGTGCGTCGAGTGCAAGGGCCAGGGCGAGCGCATCAGCCCCAAGGACCGCTGCGAGAGCTGCGGCGGCGCCAAGGTCACCCGCGAGAAGAAGATCATCGAGGTGCACGTGGAGAAAGGTGAGGCCGCCCAGCTCCACGCCGCTGTCGGGAAGGGAGGCCTGTCGCGCCACAGACGCCCGAGCCACCCCTGGTGTCCCGCCCGGCGCCCCGGCCTCCCTGGCTGCACTGCGTCCCCTTCACCTGCCGGACTTCGCTGCGGTGGCTCCCGCGAATCAGCAAGGCTTCCCGCTGATTTTGGTTAACTGTTCCCCCGCCATTCTCCAACTGTTCCTTTATTTTTTTTTAACTTTTTAAAATGATTTTTATTTATTTTTGAGAGAAAGAGACAGTGCTAGCAGGGGCGGGGCAGAGAGAGAGAGAGAGGGAGACACAGAATCCGAAGCAGGCTCCAGGCTCTGAGCTGTCAGCATAGGGCCCAACGCGGGGCTCGAACCCACAAACTGTGAGATGGTGACCTGAGCCGAAGGCAGCCGTTCAACTGACTGAGCCACCCAGGCGCCCCTCCAACTGTTCCCTTAGCATCACTGGGAGGACTCTTGCTGACATGGGCTGCTTGCTCCCGCATGCACGCCCTCTGCTGCTGCAGCCCCCCCCCCCCGCCCCGCCCCGCGGCCCCTGCGGTCCGTCGGGCCTGGCACCATCGGCTTAAGGCCTTTCTCATCGTTCGCGGTTCTCCGTGGATCACTCTGTGGATTCCTAACCCGGGACTTATCCTACACGAGACATGAGACCAAAGTGCACACGTCAGTGCCCAGACTGACAGACTGACGGGTGTCCTGAAAGGACTTGTGTTGAAGCATCCCGAACCCTGTGCCCGTGTGCCCGCACCCCCGGAGCCGCGCACCATGTGTGCAGAGAAGGGGGTGCCGACTGCCTGCGCGTGGGGGTGGGGCGTGTCCCCGCAGGGCCGCGTGCCAGGATGGGGGGGGCGTGATCCCAGCCACCGCTCCGGTTCCCGCGAGGTTGGGAGGTTTGAGGACTGTGTGCGTCTTCACAGCCTTGGGGGAAATCGGGTTTCTAAGCGAACGCTCATCAGAAAGGGTGCTGTCTCCTAGGTATGAAAGACGGGCAGAAGATCCTGTTCCACGGAGAAGGAGACCAGGAGCCTGAGCTGGAGCCTGGCGACGTAATAATTGTGCTCGACCAGAAGGACCACAGCGTCTTTCAGAGGCGAGGCCACGACCTGATCATGAAAATGAAAATTCAGCTTTCGGAAGCCCTTTGTGGCTTCAAGAAGACGATCAGCACGCTGGACGATCGACTGCTCGTTATTGCGTCCAAGTCAGGTAACACCTCGGAGGTGTGGCCGTCGCGCCGTGCTGCGGGGGCCCGGCTGCGTGCGCCTGGCCTCACGCTGGGGCCGGGGGACCTCTGTCACGCGGCTTGGCCTGGCTTTGGATTCCCCAAGGCCAAAGTCCTGGCTACCGACTTGAGAACTTCATGAATTTTTAGAATCCTCCCCTCGAAAACCAGAACTGGGAGTTGGGGGGGAAGAGCCTCAAACAGGAGTCGTGGGGTCCAGCCCTCTAACCGGGACCTGCCAACTGAAACTTTTTAAGACTTGGTTTGGTGAGGAAGCAGCCGGTAACAGGTTGTGGCGTCTGTCAGGCGGTCCCCGCAGCCGCTGCGCTGCCAAAGTCCACGTGGGACACATTTTAGAGGAGAAACTTCCCGAGAGGAAGAACGTTGCCTGTCAGCCCAGCCGCGGCTCTCCCGCAGAGCCGCCCGTCTGCACGCCCAGGGGCACGCCGAGCACCCCCGCTCCTCTGGGCCACATCCCTGGGGGCAGCAGAGCGCCGGCAGGAAGGGCTGTGGGGGACAGACGGCAGGGGGAGGGGCTGGGCCGGGGACGCTCTGTGTCGGAGCGTCTGCACAGGCATGGCCGGGACAGCCCGTCTCTGGCCGTGAGCCCAGCGGCTCTGGTCCCCTTGGTGGGCTCCGAGGTTCAGGGCTGCGGGGGGCAGGCTGGGGCTGGGGCAGGGTGGAGGCTGCCTGTCCAGGGGCAGCGGCAGTGGCGCTGAGCCCCCACGAGCGGACCCAGGGCCGCCCGGCCTCCGCGCCATCTCTCCTCTGCCCGTCCTTGCTCCCCTCCCGCCCTGGCGTGTTCTTTCTCTGCCGCCTTTCTCCCTCTGTTCTGTGTCCTCCTCTTCTGAGGAGGTACGGAGTCAGGTAGCCAAGCCTTGATCAGAGTTTTTTTTCTTTTTTAACTTTTTTGTAACCAATTTTAAACTAACAAAGTTGTAAACGTAAAAACAGTACAGGGATCTCCCTGTATGACTTGCCCATTGTTAACGTCTGACCCTGATTCCTTGTTTGCTCTGTGTGTGTCTGCACGTGAGCAAGTCCCATGGTGCAGGGGGCACCCGCACCTCCTCCCCAGCTGCCTGCCCCCCAGATGTCTCCTCCCTCGCTCGGTGGGGAAGGCCGCGGATCCTGGTTCCCCCAGGGTCCTGGGCCGGCGGGTGAGCAGGTGCGGGCCCACGGCCTGCACACGAGGCCCCAGCTCTGACGGTGGGGGGGGTCTGCTGGGCCGACGCCTGCTCTCCCGGCCACGGTGGGAGGGGGCGGGTGACCTGGGAGTGGGTGCAGAGGGGAGAGCCAGCCCCCTGTCCTCGCTTAGTTACAAGGAAGGGCAGGGGCTCCGCAGAGCCATCTGCTGGGGACTTCTCTCCTTTCTTTCTGCTTGCTTATCCTTTTCTGTGTTTTGTCTTTTTGGTTTACTGGCTCTCCTGGTTTGGGCTCTGCTGCTTTCTCCTCCCGCTGTCGGGTCCACGAGGGAGGTGCCTGGAGCGGCTCACTTGTCCTCCTTCGGCGTGTGGCTTCCCCGCCCCCAGTCAGAGGTGGACTGGAGAGGGGAGGGAGAGGGGAGGGACCGAGAGGGAAAACCCTGCCACCCAGCCAGCCCGCTGGAGGACCCAGTGGCCTCCCCGCTGCACCCATTACTGCTGCGCGTTTCCTTGTTTGTGCGTTTTCATAACTGAGCGGAGCTCGCTTCTGTGGGGACCTGTGTCCGTCCTCCTCCACGTCAGGAGCGAGGTGCCGTTCTAGACCCGGGGGAGAACTGTAGCTCTGGGACCACCGTGCCCAGGTGCCTTTTGAAAGAGTAGCTGCAAGACCCCAGAGGCGGGCGGGTTGGGCTGCGGACGAGGCGTCACTCCGGTGTCCTGCGTCCTGCCTCACTTTCTGACCGGGTTCGCCCTCTGAGGGAGGCCCCCCAGGCGCCCCCGTCTTCCTGCCTCCTAAGGGAGCCTTTTGTGCGGCAGGGGAGGTGATAAAGCACGGGGACCTGAAGTGCGTGCGCGACGAAGGAATGCCCATCTACAAAGCACCCCTGGAGAAGGGGACTCTGATCATCCAGTTCTTAGTGAGTCCCCCCCTCCCCCGCCTGTTCCCCGCCTGTCCTCCTAGGGGTTGGGGGGCGTGCCTGGGCTGGGAAGGGACCAGCGCCGCTCCCTCCCGCCTCCCCCCTGCAGGTCCTCTTCCCGGAGAAGCACTGGCTGCCTCTGGACAAGCTCCCCCAGCTGGAGGCCCTCCTGCCCCCGCGCCAGAAGGTGAGGGTCACGGACGACATGGACCAGGTGGAGCTGAGGGAGTTCAGCCCGGGCGAGCAGAGCTGGCGCCAGCACAGGGAGGCCTACGAGGAGGACGACGACGGGCCGCGGGCCGGGGTGCAGTGCCAGACGGCGTGAGCGGCGCCAAGTGTGACCTGGGCACGATGAAGATGGCATCGCCTGACGGCCTCGTGTGTGGGGTGTCTGTGTACGTGTTCAGCTCTCGGCTGCTGAGTGTCGTCTTGTTTTTTTTTTTGGTTGTAACTTAAGTTATAGCTTAATTTATATTTAAATGTTCCAAGTGTGAATCACCTCTAGTCTGCATATGGATGTTTATTTACACTTCCAGGAGACTTCTGAGATGCCAGTGGCCACACCGACACTTTGTGCTTCCGGGGGCCTTGCCCCGGCGCCCACACCCGGCCCTCCCTCCCCAAGGCAGGGACCGAGGGCCTCGTCCTGGGGCTGCTGCTCTGACATTTCCGAATCTAGATTCTAGAGGACCCTCAAGAGCAAAAGCACATCTGTGGTCTGACTCCGGGACCAGCGAATGGGGGGCGAGCAGCGTCCTCTCTCCTGGAAGCTTCCTGGCTTTGTGGGTCCGTGTTCTAGTTTTAGTGTACGTGCTGCCGGAGCGAGCAGAGTGGGTCTGTGCTCTGCGAAGCACCGCCATGGCTGGCTGCCCGCGGCCCCGCCCCGTGTTCTGTGTGCTCTTAATGATTTTCTGGTGACCGCCTTTGCACTGCTCCCACAGGGCGCTTTCTGCAAAGAGCAGGAAGCCTCCCCAGGGCCCCCGGCCTCTGGGCAGCCACAGTGGGGGAGCCCGTGGGCTGGCCTGGACGCTGTGGCCCCGTCGCCTCGGCCCAGACGCGGCTCCCTTCACGTGTCGCACGGCTGCCTGGTCCCGGGCCGCTGCTCTGCCGCGCCTGCGGCGTTGGGCCCCTGCCGCCAGTGCTGGCCTGCTGGCACCCCCAGCGGGCCGGCCACAGCTCCCATTTAGGGGCGCCGCAGCCGTCCGCCGCTCTGGCCCTGTCCTTCCCACAGCAGGCTGTCCGGAGAAACTGCCCCCCGCGCCGCTGGGCGGGCGAAAGCCGAGGCCACTGGTCCCGTCCGCCCTTCCTGGTTCTGCAGAAGCGGCGTCCGCCGCAGGCCAGGGGCCGCCCCCAGCTGGACCGGAGGGGGCGGGAGGCCCGCGGCGGTCAGGGCGAGAGTGAGCCCACCCTGGGCCCTTGTGACCACTGGTTGGGACAGACCCGAAGCCACCTCTTCCAGCTAAGCCTGTGGAAATCTGTTCACAAGCGGATCACGTCCGGCCCCTTCCCTGGCGCGCCAGTGGGGCCTGGAGGGCATTGCTCAAAACTTACTCCACCTGCACACCTGGCACTTTACAGTTAAAACTGAGCCGGGTGAGAGACGGAGGCTTCTGGTTTTTTAAGTGTTCTCAAGCTAAACGAGGGGCGCTAAGTGCTCCCGCGGAGCTCTGATGTCCCGGAGCCTGTACGTGGGGTGAGGAGAGGTGCAGACCCCGGGCCCAGACGACGGCCGAGGACAGACGGAGTGGTGGTTGGGTGGGGGCGTGGGGGGTGCTCCGGGCAGAGGAAATGTCAAGGGCTCTGGCTTACAGGAGGGAGACCAAGACCCAGAAACAGGAGGGGCGCTGGCTCTGTTCGAAGGGTGCCGGGGGGCCTGGGGGCAAAGCACACGACCTTACCCGCAGGTGAGGTTCTTAAAACCCAGCAACGAGCCTCAGAGTGTTAGCCGTTTCCACGCAGACCGAATTCAAGGGGCTGCTGAGAGAACCGGGTGTCGGTCCTCTGGGGAGACTGAGGCAGGGCTGGAGCCCGAGACGCTGTCAGGCCGCACGCCCCTCTAACGTTAACAGGGTGCACAGTGCAGCAGCGGATGTTTTCAAAATATCAAATAGATGCCCAGGTAGGTAGGACTCCAGAACATTCCCACCTGGCCAGTCCTGCGCTTGCCGGACCCCATTCTGAGACTGGTCAGCTTCATCAAGTCCTTCCGCGGACTCCGCACCCTGGGGGAGGGAGCCTGTGCCCGGAGGCCGCCAAGCCCAGGAAGTGCCTGGGGCGCACGGATGCCCACACGGTGTGCGTGGAAGAGGCGTGTTCAAGATCGCGGGTGTTGTAGAAGTACGAACAGCATTTCCAATAAAACATGAAAAGATTTATATTGTATCTACAAAATTTAAGTTTCTGCTACAATAAATGCTCTATTTTGTTACGCTAGAAAGGTCAGGAATGTCGCGATCACTGTATCATTCTCTCTGTGCACCGCCCGGGCGGTGTCTACACGGGGCAGTCATAGACGTGAACCTCCTGGTCATCGCCGACAGACACGATCTTTGAGCCATTTCCATTGTATTTTACTCCCCAGACCTGGAAATCAAATAAAAAGGAAAAACAAAGTTCTCTTGTCTTTATTCTTTACGAACGAACATCCTTCTCTATTCTCACTATGTATGCCCATTCTAGGAAAACACCAAGGAAGGCGGTCCCATGTTTTCTGAACCAGCAAGAATGGGAGTTTTCTTTAACGAGATTACTTTGAGCTGCTGCTGTGATCATTCCCTCACCTCCCATACTCCACAAAATCTCATTTCTAAACACAAATCAGTATAAAGGTTTATAGAACCTGAGGAAGGACCTAATGCCATGAAGACAGAAGCCACAGGGGACAGGCATGGACTCTCCTTACGTTTCTAGAAAGAGAAAGGCCCCAGGATCGTCCCAAGGGCACGGCCTCCAGGGGCACGTGCACCACCGAACGCCTGTGCCCCCACTGTGCGGCCGTCCCGAGGCCCGGGTCTCACTTCCTACGTGTCAACCTTAACAGTCACCCCGACTTCTTAACAAAACTGAGTGGCTGGAGTTTCCTCAGGTCAGCCTGTCACTCTGACCCCAAGTGGCAGGGCACAGTCGGTGGGCGGGGGGGGGTCCGGCCCCAATCTCCGTGTTGCCACTGGGCAGGCTGATGGCCTCACGTCTTTCCCAACACCACCTCTGAGACAAGGCCACGCTCAGCCCCTCGCACAGGGAAACCCCACCAGCCAGGGGGATTTACTTCCACAGCAAAATGTTTAAATCCAGAGGTGGAACATGGAGACTAAACCCCTGGACTTTGTGAGCAATGATTTAAGATTAAATGGAAAAAAGCATGAACAGTATGTTAACTTTAAGTTGCATTCCAAAGAGGGGGTCAATGGGGCGCGCCCGGCTGGTTCAGTGGGTGGAGCGTGTGAGTCTTGATCTTGGGGTTGAGTTCAAGCCTCATGTTGGGCCTACATACAGATTAAACAAATGTAAAATTAAAAGAGGGCATCATCATAAAAACAGCAATATATTAAAAGTCAACTTTTTTATTGCCCTGGGCATTTTATTTTTTAAAATAACTAGTTTCCCAAGACTTGCTAGTCAGAGTGGCCGGGACCAGCAAGCGGCCTCACCGGAGCCGGTGAGAAGTGCAGAGCGCCAGGCCGCATGCCAGACCTGCCCAGCGGGCCTCTGCCTCCCACCAGAGCCGGGGGCCTCCCGAGCGCCCCTCGGACGGGGAGGCCCCGCACTGGGACACGGTTTCCGCTCACGCCCACGCTGGCGAAGACAAGGCTCCCAGGGAACAGAGGCCCCTCTTCCGCAAAGACTGATGCAAAAGTTACCAATACTGACAAAGTCAAACAACCTATAAGAATCCGTGGCTTCAAGTATGTTTAAAAAAAAAAAAAGGAGGAAGGAAAAAACAAGAGAAGAAAAGATTACGTCACTTCTGCCGACGGCCCCAAAAATGACATGCCGACTGAGCGACGGGCACTTCTGGGGAAGGTTCTCCCCGAGCCACACGGCAGCGCCCCCGGAACAGCGCTCCCCACGGGCCCCTGAACGGCCTTGAGGCCGGTGCCACGTTCTCGGATTGACGTCACGCCTCCCGGCTTGCTAGGCTGCCAGCACGTCCACGGTGCCTGGGGCCCAGACAGGCCACCGGACGCTGGCTGGACGGACACCGAGCAGGGAGCCCCACGGCCTCTAGGCGGGTCTGGGAAGGGCAGGGCGGGTGCAGGACACCCAGCGGACACGAAGGAGCCGGGCCATACCTGATCCTGGTGATCGAAGAAGGTGTGAACACAAGTCCTCGTCCCAACGTCCCAAACTTTCACACTTTTGTCCGACGAACTATTTTAAAAAGGGAACGTTAGTTAAGCTGGAAGGCATGTGACCAGAAGTCCCACCTTCCTCCTCTCACCTACACTCTGCCTGCCCGTCTGCACAGGGGCCAGCGTGGGCCCCGGGGGCCGTGGTGCTGGCGCCTCTGTGGCCTCCCCCACGCACGGGGCGCCACTTCCCTGGGTTCTGGTCTGCCCTGCCCTCACACAAGTGCCCTGTGCAGGAGAAGCGCCTGCTCCCAGGTCAAGGGGGCCTGTCCCAGCCTCCAAATGAAGGCTCGCTCCTGAGGGAAGCGGCTTCCGTAGCCTCTGTGCAATGCCAGTCAACCGTCTGTCTCACGTCTGTCACCTGTCCTGGCCGTCCTGGGCTTGAGTGACACTGGGCTCTAAAAAGCACAACATTCCGCAAACAGATTTACATATTTTTAGTGACTATCAGAACACAGGCATCCACTCCTAAAGCAACTACGTGCAGAAGCCTAGACTGAAAAGATGCACCTCTGTTCCCACTAAGGACAACTACGTTCTCGGCGTCAAACAAGACGTGAAAGCAATGCAGAAACCAAGTCTACAAAAAGTGTCAGGCCACCTTCACATTTTAAGGTGATTCATAAAAAAGACCATCTTCATCTTCCCAGCATGTAAGGAAGGGCCAAGAATCATAAGTACCTGGAAACAAAGTGAGTGTCATCAGGACAAAATGCGACATTCAGCACCCACGACGCGTGGCCACTCAGTGTACCGGCCAAGTTGGCGTGTTGTCTGAAACGGGAAGTTTCGATCAAAACGGAGAGGAAACAAATCGGTACGGCATCATGAGCACAGAATGTGTGTACTTCCCCCGAAGGCAAAGAGCACTATGTAAGCCGAGAGCGTGCCAGCGGCTCAGCAGGATGACTCCCGACCCGGGACCCGAGGGCCGGCGGGGGGCAGGCCGCCTCGGACAGCAGGCTCTGACTCTGACCCCGGCCACACGGCCGGCACCCTTCCCACATGGGGCCGCTGCTCCCTGTCCAAGGGAGGTGTCCGTATCCACTCCGTAACAGATGTGGCTTGGATACGCATTCTCTTTTAAAGTTTATTTATTTTGGGGGCGCCTGGGTGGCTCAGTCGGTTGAGTGGCCGGCTTCGGCTCAGGTCATGATCTCACGGTCGTGGGTTCAAGCCCCGCATCGGGCTCTGTGCTGACAGCTAGCTCAGAGCCTGGAGCCTGCTTCGGATTCTGTGTCTCCCTCTCTCTGACCCTCCCCTGCTCGCGCTGTCTCTCTCTGTCCCTCAAAAATAAATAAAAGACATTAAAAAAATTTCTTTAAGTTTATTTATTTTGAAAGAAAGTGTGTGAGCAAGGGGAGGAGGGGCAGAGAGAGCATCCCAAGCAGCCCCCACCCGGAAAATGCCCCCCCGCCACACCGGGGCCTAATAAGCCAGCTCACTGGACACAGCCCCCCCCAGGTCCTAACAAGCCAGTACACTGGACACAGGCCCCCCCAGGACCTAACAAGCCAGCACACCGGACACAGGCCCCCTCTAAGTCCTTATACCCCCAGTCAGCTCTTGTCAGAAGCCACAGCCCCATGCCTTGATGACAATATTTTGTGCTCCAAAAGCTGCTAGAAGAAGGAGTGTTCCGACTGCCAGCAGCCCCTGGAAACCCCCAGAGGCCCGAGTGTGGGCGGGCACCCAGGCGGTCAGGGGTGCAGCACCCACTCACCGCTGGGGCCTGGAGAGGTGGGATGTGTGCCCCCAGGGGATCAGGACACCACGCTCGGGCGCCCTGAGCCAGAGGCACACAGATCTCGGTACCGAGTCAGAGCGTCAAGGACACAAACTCCTCTCGGGGGAGACTGGGGGGCGGGGGGGCTGAGACAGTATGGGAAGAGCCCGGGAGAAAGGGGCCTTGCACAGGCGGACAGCGACAGACGGCAAGACCTGAAGAGAGCGGTCACTCACTCCTGCACCTCCTCACCTGCACGCTACTTACCTGCCAGAAGGAATTTAAATCAGAGAGCCCCACAGAGACAGGATGGCTGAGAAAAGGCAGGAGGGACCACATCCCGACAGGCAGACAGTGCACATCTCCCTTCCGGGACATTGTCAGTTCAAGGACAGGGGTGTGAGGGGGAGGAAGGCCGGGGTGCTGCACATAAGCCCCCTCGGGAGCCGGGAGAAGGGCTGCACCTGCACGAGCGCCAGGACCCACCCGAGCAGCGGGAGACAAGACGGACAGGTCGTGGGCGAGGACCAAGTCTCCGTGGCAACTTACACGTCATAGATCTTGATGTAGCCGTCATCTGAGGCCGTGACCAGCAGCTGAGAGTCCGGGGAGAAGGTCAAGGAGCGGATGGGCATGGCATGGCCTGGAAGTCACAAAGGCCTTTGTCAGGCTCCCCCCACAGGCTCCCCACTGACGGCGCCCCTGTTAATGACCACCAGCCTCTGAGCGGCACCGCCCAGGTGCTTTTGTCAGAGAGGGAGGGGAATGCCTAGATGGATCCTTCCTCCTGATGTTCTGGAAAATTCCACATAATCCAGGCCCCTCCTCCCGGAGTCACTCCTCCTCACTCCCCTTCCCTCACCAGCTGGACTCAGCACACACGGCTTGGGAAAAACCCTCTACTAGAGACACAGACAAGTGAGGAGACGCACATGCTTCTGACACCTATAAACGAACAGACAAGATGCAGTTCCCCACGGAGTCCGGTGCCGCATGCACGCGGTCAGAATTCGAGCTAGTATGAAAGAGCACAAGGCAGGGGCGCCGGGGGGCTCGGCCAGGTCACTGTCAGACTCCTGGTTTCAGCTCAGGTCACAATCTCACAGTTGGTAAGTTCAAGCCCCGAGTCGAGCTCTGTGCCCACAATCTGCTTTCGATTATATCTCTCTCTGTCCCTCTCCTGCTCTATCAAAATAGACATTTAAAAGAGCACAGGCTAGAAGGCTCGGTCCCACCCACCACGCTTGACAGGACTCACACCTATGCCCGGAGGCCACTGTCAGATTCTTGACAAAACCGCTTTGTAGCCGAGAAGTTCTGAGGCACCAAACCTGATGGAAACAGAAGTCTCATGGGGTTGAGGTGAGCCGGCCGCTCCCCAAACAAGCACAGTGCGGCCGTGCCGCCCGCGCCCAAGGCTTGGCGGTGTCGCAGACCTCCCACTGAGATGCTAGAAAGCTCCTTTGTCATTTAGTAGCATTTTAATAACCGAGGAATCCTTCCTCTGTGGTGGGACAACTCAGTCTGCACAAGAGAAAACGGGCCTCTTACCTTCCAGCGTGTGCAGGAGTTTTCCAGTGGCGATATCAAAGATATTGATGATTCCGTCTATGGCTCCGCTGGCCAGGTACTTCCCATCAGGACTCTGTGCGGAGAACACGCAGACAGCACCTGAGCCTCCGCGTTGTCGGGCCGGGCCCCACCGGACAGCCCACGCGCGCCACGGCCCGAAGCGCAGACTGAAGGGGGGGACAGAAGAGCAAGGCTTCCTTACGTATGCGATACTAAGAATGAACTTCCCTCTCGTGTCCAAAGAATATTCCTTTTTCCCACTTTCCACACCAAAAATGTTCACTTTCCCCACATGAGTTCCTGTGGCCAGATACTGGGAATCAGGGGAAAAGGCCAAAGTCCAGGCATCCACTGAACAGAAAAAAAAGAAAAAAAACACAGTGAGAAAAGATGTGACCTTAACTTTAAGAAGTTTTAAAGTTTTACCAATAGATACACTGAAGAGAAATTAGAAACCGCATCCCGATTCAAAAACCTGTGTGTAAAGATGTTAATTCTTTACCCATGTGGTATCAAGCTACTTCCATTTTAGTAAAAACAGAACAAGTGTTAAAAGGATATCGAGAAACCAAAATCCTCATCCGCTGGTGGAAACATGCAATGGTGGGGCTGCTCAGAAAAACGGCGCGGCGGTTTTTGTTTCTAATTTCAACCTCTGGGCGCTCATCAGCTGTTTAACCCGCCCCCACCCCCTCCACTCTGGTGACCAGCAGTGTGTTCTCTATAGTTAAAAGCCTGTTTCTTGTCTGGGTTCTTTCCCCCCATTTGCTCATCTGTTTCTTAAATGCCACATACAAGTGAGATCACATGGTATTTATCTTTCTCTGACTTACTTCACCTAGCATAACACTCCTTCTAGATCCATCCATGTCATTGCAAATGGCAAGATCTCATCCTTTTTTATGGCCAAGTAATATTCCGTTGTAGATATATATCACATCTTTATCTACTCGTCAGTCAGTGGACACCTCGGCTGCTCCCAGATCTTGGCTATTGTACAAAACACTGCTGTAAACATATGGGTACACGTACCCCTTTGAATCAGTGCTTTGTATCCTTTGGGTAAATATCTAGCAGTGCGATTGCTAGATCACAGGACAGTTCTATCTGTAACTCTCTGAGGCCCCTGCACGCTGCTCTCCAGGGCGGCTGCACCAGTCTGCGTTCCCAGCCACCATGCACGGGGCTCCCCTTCCTCCACAGCCTCGCCAGCGCTGGTCTCCTGTGCGGCTGACGTCAGCCCTTCTGACAGGCGTGAGGCAGCATCCGTTGTGGTTTTGATTCGCATTTCCCTGATGAGAGTGACGTGGAGCATCTCTTCCCGTGTGTTGGCATCTGGGTGTCTTCTTTGGAGAAATGTCTGTTCGTGTCTTCTGCCTGTTTTTTAATTGGCTTATTTCTGGAAGGTGTCAGGTTACAGAAGTCTTCATATATTCTGGATACTCACCCTTTATCCGGCATGTCATTCGCAAATACGGTCTCCCATTCCATACGATGCCTTTTAGTTTCGCCGTTTCCCTCCTGTGCAGAAGCTTCATCTTGATGAGGTCCCCCCAGTACCCACTTTTGCTTTTGTTCCCCTTGCCCCAGGGGGCAGGTCTAGAAGGAAGCTGCTGCGGCCAGTCAGAGAGGTCACTGCCTGGTTCTCCTCTAGGATGTTTGTGGCTTCAGGGCTCAGATTTAGGTCTTTAATCCATCTTCAATTTACTCTTGTGTATGGTGTAAGAGAGTGGCCCAGTTTTCCCAGCACCATTTGTGGAAGAGACTGTCTCCCATTGGACATTCTTTCCTGCTTTGAAGATTAGTTGACCATATACTTGTGTCCATTTCTGAGTTTCTATTCTGTTCTGTGCCAGGAGCATACTGTCTTGGTGACTACAGCTTTGCAATATAGCTTGAAGTCCAGAATTGGGATGCCTCCAGCTTTGCTTTTATTTTTCAAGATTGCTTTGGCTATTTGGGGTCTTTTGTGGTTCCATACACATTTTAGGATCGTTTGTTCTAGCTCTGTGAAGAATTCTGGTGGTATTTTGATAGAGATTACAATACATGTGTAGACTGCTTTGGGTACTATAGACATCTTAACAATGTTTGTTCTTTTAGTCAATGAGCATGGAATGACCATGGAATGTTTTCCCATTTCTTTGCTTTCTCTTCAATTTCTTTCATCAGTGTTTTATAGTTTTCAGAGTACAGGACTTTCACTTTTTTGGCTGGATTTCTTCATAGGTATCTTACTGGTTTTGGTGCAGTTGTAAATGGGATTGTTCTCTTTACAATCTGACAGTTTCTTTTTTTTAATTTTTAAAAAATGATTATTTTTGAAAGAGAGTGAGCAAGTGAGCACAAGCAGAGGAGGGCCAGAGAGAGAGGGAGACGCAGAATCTGAAGCAGCTCTAGGCTCTGAGCTGTCAGCAAAGAGCCCAACACGGGGCTCAAACCCATGAACTGCGAGATCATGACCTGAGTCAAAGTCTGCCACTTAACTGACTGAGCCCCCAGGGCGCCCCTCAGCATTTCTGTCCTGGGCTCTCCGGGAACCTCTTCAGAGGCAGTTCCAAAGAGCTCCAGGAGCCTTTGGGGTCTGGGCCTAGAGGCCAGGGAGTCATCCAGGTCCCTGGCTCCTGTCCGTACCCTGGCCCACGTGCACATACAGGAATGCACCGAGTCTGCCATCCCGCTCTGCAGGATGGTGCTTGTCAAAGAACAGAGAGCCCCCGTCCCAAGTCACTCTCTCATGCCGGGGCTGCGAGCACAGAGGGCAGGCCCTTCCCAGCCTCCGGGGGTGGAGGGCAGGCCACTGAGCTGTACTCATGTCAGGGAGCAGCCGGTCCAGCCCACATGGGTCAACAGTGCCTTCCAAGGGGGGTTAAAACAAGAATCCCTTGCAAATTTTAACATGCATATTCAGAGGAGTAATAAATAATTTAGCTCTATCACTTTTCTGATGAAATGCTTTAAAAAGGAAATTAACTTCAGGGCACCTGGGTGGCTCAATTGGTTAAGTGTCTGACCTAGGCTCAGGTCATGATCTCAAAGTTTGTGAGTTTGAGCCCCGTGTCGGGCTCTGTGCTGACAGCTCAGAGCCCGGGGCCTGCTTCGGATTCTGTGTCTCCCTCCCTCTCTGCCCCTCCCCTGCTCACGTTCTGTCTCTCTTACTTGCTGAAAAATAAATAAACATTAAAAAAAATTTTTTTTAAAGAATGCTCAATTATCCAAGATCTGAAAAAGCTTTTATAATCAATAACTGCTTTTTAATGTGTCTTTACTATTATATGATTAGCATTTACTCTAACAGGATTATGCCCTTATTCCTATGATAATTAGCTATTTACAGGAATAACAGTTATTAGAAAATCTAATTTCTATTTCTTGCAGTTTAATTAACATTTCTAAATTACTTTAACATCTCCCTATTGACTGATTTACAATATGGAATTTTTCATATCAAATATCCTTATGCTCAGAATCAAGGGATTCTTATCCTGCACGCTAAGATTTGCATAACACACGTGAGGTTGGCCATTCGGATCCACCGCGCCCCCGCGAGCAGCGCCCCCTCGTGGGCGTCCTGCCGTCTGGCGGCGAGGCCCTGCGGCTCCCCCGCCTTCCCGGCCACAGGGTGCTGGCCAGCAGCATCTCCGCCTCCACCCTGCCTTCCTCCTCGGGATGGGTGGTTTTCTCTTTTCGTTCGGTCGTTTGCGTGGTGAGCGGTCTGCATTCCCCGCGCATATTCTCCAGGCGGGACAGCTTCCGTGTCCGCGCCCCCACAGTCGCCATCCGAGCAGTTTCCCTTCGGATGATTCAGCTGCTCTTCCGGTGTCAACAGCAACACTTGCTTCCGTTACCCTAGTCACTGCTGTTTAGTGGCCTGGTTGGTGCAGGTTCCAGATTGAAGAGAAATCCAGCCCCAGGACGAGTCTCTGTTCCTGTTTCTTTCCTATCAGTGACCGCTCAGCAAGCACGTACCACCCACGGACGCTGCCTGCCTAAGGCACCGTGTGTCAGGAGCGGCCCGCGGGCACACACCGTCCTCCCCCCGGGGCCGACCCCGCGTGCCCACGGCCACGCAGCCATGCAGTGAGCTCGGCGCCAGAGGTCTGGGGAAGGCTGAGGTGCCCAGGGTGAAATGGCAGCATTTCTCTCCTCTCCCTGGCTCTGTAACAGTCTTCAGAGACTTCGGGGGCTGGGCTGGGGCCCCAGGTCCTCCGAGAGTGACGTCAGCAGGTGAGGATGTGGGCAAGACAACCGTCTGGGCGGTCAGGGTCTCCCAATACGCAGCCCTTTCCGAATACATATCCCAGCCCGCACACCCTGATAACTGCCTCCGTGGGAACAGAACAGGGTCCGGGCGCCCGGGTCCAAGCTCCAGCAGGAGCATCACAGACCAGCATGACTTGCTTCTGAGGGGAAATACACTCAGTTTCCGGACAACCTCGCCTCCTCACAAACTCGGGGACTCCTACGCTCTCCAGGACAAAGACGGCCGGCAGCAGCAGTGGGGGCAAGCCCGCCCGCCGCTCCGATGCGGGCACCGCGCTGGGGGGACAGCCAAGCAGCTTCTCTGCCACCGAGGCAGGTGGCTCTGTGCTCTCTAGTGGTCACCACCCATCCTGCCACATGGACACTTACAAGTAAAGTTGAGCGGACGTCCTGCTGCTTGTGCCACATGGCCCAGCCCACCGAAATCGACAGTCCTGACCAGCCCGGATATTTATCAACACTGACGACAAGACTGTGCTGTTCTACGATACTTCAGAGAAAACACATGTTACTCCAGAAGTGTCCTACCTGTCACATACTAGGAGCCAGGCAGAGCGGTCCTATCGGCAGTGCACATATCAAATCAGAGGACGGCAAACAGAGAACCCCTGGGCCATCCGAGTACAGGTCCACAGCCCAAATCTAAAGCCTCTAAAAAACTGAATTTTTTAACAGGGTTGGTACTAAAATTTATTTGGCAGTGGGATCTGACAACACTCACGTTTAGTTGCTGAGATATTAGTGCTGGGAGCGCTCCCCTCCAACCCCACGAAAGGTATCACACAGTTTACACTCTCACATGATCCTCTCAAATCCAAAACCTTCTGCGCCTGGGCAGCTCAGTCAGTTAATTCTTGATTTCAGCTCAGGTCATGATGTCATGGTTGCTAAGTTCAAGTCCCGCATTGGGGTCTGTGCTGACAGCTCAGATCCTGCTTGGGACCTTCTCTCTCTCCTCTGCCCCTCCCACCGCCCTCTTTCAAAATAAATAAATAAACTTAAAAAAAAAAAAAAAAGACAAATTCAAAAAATTCTGGACTATAAAACATATCTATCCCCAGAGGTTTTGAAAAGGGATTGTGAATGTCTATTATCTCCCCTAAAAGTAAAACTCTTACCAGGTCCTGCATCTATAGACTTTATCTGTTTGCCATTTTCCAGGTCCCAGAGGCGGATGTGAGCATCGAGAGAACTGGATGCAGCAATGGGCAGCGTGTGGCTGATGTCCACGGACACCACGCCCAGCTGGTGTCCCTCCAGGCTCCACTGCAGGTCCAGCCTCTCATCACACCTTCAGTGGGGGACAGAAAGATGGGTTTCTTCACACACAGCCTGCTGCACCTGGCACCTGAGACTCGGAGCCCCCAGGACTGTGCACTACCAGCGGTCTGTGAACCGCAGAATCGGGAGAGGAACTAGGAGCCACAGAACACCGAATACAGTCAGATTTTAACTGTGGGACATTTTCCCTTTTTTTAACTACAGGGCCTTAACACCGAATAAGAGAACAAATGAGGAAAAAATAAACTGCCTTTTATACCACCAAACTGCTACTGCTTCGTAGCCTAGAAAACAGTTAATACTTTTTGCAAGTTGGGTGAGTCCAGAAGCAAAACCCTAAACCTCAATTCCCAAGGCTGTTACGGGAGAGTGCTCACCATTTCCAGACCTTCACCAGGTCATCCAGGGATCCTGTGACCACAGTCTCAGAGTTTTCTTTCTTGTTTGTCCCCCAAGCGACTGACCAAATGGCATCATCATGGGCTAGAATGGAAAGCAGTTCATTTTGAAATCTTCATGCAACTTCTAAACTGCTGTGAACTCATGCGGACATACTGCCCCGAAGATTCTGAGGCCCGTCCGGCTGCCCCCGCTGGCAGACTGCCTGCCCTTCCGCTCCCGTCAGCACTGCAGAGGCGCACACGAACAGCGCGGCTCGGAAAAAGCCCCTCACCCCAAACCACAGGTTCCCCGGGTGGGAGGGAGCACCGGAATGATCCGGTGGTGCTGGCATGCGTGTCGGGAGAGGCTATCACTTGGTTAAATCTAGTGAAACCGGCGGGAAGCCTTCACCCCCAACCAAAGACCCACACTTGATTAAGTCCTATCTCTTAAAGATCTTTAGAAACCAACAGGCAGTTCAACTGCAAACAGTACAGCTCTGAAAATAAACGCCTCCATACTTGAGTTGCCTCTTGCCACAAATGCCTCTTATGCTTCATGAGTCAGTTATTAAGTTTTTTGTAAGTATTACCTCAATCACAACAGCCTTATGAAGTAGCTGCTCATTTTACAGACAAGGAATCAGAGGCTTAGAGAAGCCAAGTAACTGGCCCAAAGTCAAACGTTAAAGAGTGAAAGGGGGACTCCAACCCCATCTACTAACTGAGGTGCGGCTCGAATCTGCGGTCCGCCGGCCTCACAGGCCTGCAGAGGGAGCCTTTATTCATCCTGGCAGCAACGGTCATGGAGCACCTTCCCAAGGCGTGAGGGTAAGGGCCCTGAGCAGCTGTGACTCACACGTGGCACGGCAGTGTCAACGACTGTGCCCGCCTGGAGCCGGCTGCTCACCCGAGCTACCCTGGAAGAATGCTTGGGCTTACACTTCAGACCCCTCAATGTTACCTACTTAGAGCGGAAGAGCTTCCACGAGGCACGCCCCCAAACTCCTCCAGGTGTGCTTAACAGTCCAGCATCCCGGACGAGACGCACTGCCGGACTCAACTCTCGCCTCTCAGGCCTGACCCCCGGCCGCCCCCACCCTGCCACAGCCGCTGCTGCACGGCCCCCAGCCCCCACCCCAGTTACATCCTCCACTTTCATTAGGGTCAAAGTCTCGGTGGGAGTCCCCGCACTTGTCTGAGGCGGAAGAACCAGGGTAAAGGCTCCCGAGGTAAGTTTGGAGGCGCAAATGTTTCCTCTTTCACCCTGGGAGCTGGGAAGCTCAGCTGCATCTTCCTCAAGTGGGAAAGAGTCCTTCAGTCTATTATGTGACTCCTGCTTTTGCTTTTCAGTTTGTTGTCTGGGGGCTTTTGCCACAGTTGTTTGAGTACTTGTTTTCAGCGGCCTCTGCCAACTCTCCCGCAGAGGGCACACCGGGCTGGGGACTGCGCGTCTGCTCAGGGTGCCCAGAGACACAGGGATGACACAGTTCTCCAGGCCGGCGTGCCTGAGCGGGCAGGCTCCTTACCTTGCTCCTGTTTGAAGAGAATACTGTACTAAAAAAGAAGAGACGCCACATTAGACCAACGGTCATACTTCAGATGTATCCCATCCCCTCCCCTAAAACACCCGTTGGCACCCAACTCACCAGCCATCCCCCCCAGTAGAGGCACCCCATGTGAGCTCCGTCCCCTGCCCTCCCCCTGACCATCCTGCAGGCTCCCTGATTCCTGCTCGTGCAAGACTTGCATAGTCAGCTACACCAGAAAAAAATCAGCTCTTACAGAAACTGAAGTCCCCCCCGCCCCCCACCCGCCCCTAGGTCACTGATAAATTCCGTGGATTGCCTGCTCTGGTCACCAGGAGGCTCTGAGGCCACTTTCCACAGCTTCTGCAGTTAAAACCACACAGCCCACTTAACCAGTTCCTGCTGTCCCGAACCCTACTACAACAAAGATGTCTCCTTTTGCAATATTTGTTTCTTTCTGGTTTTTAAGTGCTAATTCTTTTAATTTTTATTTTTTTATTAATAAACTCTATGCACAACGTGGGGCTTGAACTCACAACCCTGAGATCAAGAGTCACATGCTCTACAGACTGAGCCAGCCGGGTGCCCATTGACTACAAACTCTTTCCGTCAATGCGTCTGTAAACTAAGGTACTGGTGCCGCCTGACCCTCTGGTGACTAGGTGTCCAGGGTCACACACTTCCGGAGCAGAGCAGGAATCAGAGGCTCGCTTCCTGACTAACACCCAGTCCAACATTCTGGGCTTCGACTGCCAAAGAGACCAACTGATGTTCCTTCCATCACCACACGCCTTACCTGGTTGGTCATTTCTTTACCCAAGGATGAAGGGCTAACGGCCAGACAGTTCTGCGGAAACATCAGGGCTTCGGTAAGGGGGTGTCATCGGGACAGCGGGGGTGCACGAGGTTCCCCTTACCAAGAAAACAAGGCCACCCTCTGCCACAGCGCTGCCCTGATTCTTCTACGGATTAGCCCCAGGGGGCCCCTCACAGGCTCTAGCGGGTGGTGTGAGCTCCGCTGGAGCCCAGGGACCCACTCACTCCCACCCATGTCAGGCGCTCCTCTCCCCAAGCCGGCCTCCCTCCCTTGCTGCTCTTCAGGGAGGTAAAACCGCAGGCCCATTTAATTTTATTTATTCACAACTCAACAAGCAAATATGTGGGAGCAAAGCTGCTACAGTCTGTGAAGGGGTCTCAGCCCACGAGCACATGGATGAGGTCAGTAGCTGGAGAGAGACACACGTATCCCAACAGTCCTCAAGGACTCAGCTCAGCTAAACACAAACGTACTTTAAGAACAAATTGAATTTCTCAGCTATAATTGTCAATATTTTGTGTGCGTCCCCAGACCCCTCCAGCAGCCCTGTGAAACCTAGACACCCCTTCTCAGGACTTCTTAAATACATGGGACAAGAAAGGAAACCAAGTACTGTCAAGTCTTGCTGTTCACAGCGTCACGTCGATGATGTCTAAATAGACTGACACTAAATAGACTGAAAAAAAGAACCCTTGTTAACATGGAGGGCTGAAACAAGAAGGCAGTGTCTCCTTGGTCAGCTGCAACTGAGAACACGACTCAATTTTTTTTTTTTTTACCACCGTGCACTTGTTCATCAAAGACCGCAAAAGCACCGCAAGTACTGACTTTAGGCGGCCACAAATACATGTTAGCGTGTAAGCAACTTTGCGGATACAGAATCTGGGAATAACAAGGAAGGATCAGCCAAAACCAAATGTTATCAAAATATGAAAATTAAATTGTTGATTGCATATGTGACTCCTTATTAACACACAACGTAATGAGACTTAGCATCAAGTCTGATAACTGCTGTAATTTCAAAGCTGTGATGAGCTTATATAATATGGTAAGGTGTGGAAATATCTAGGATTTCTATTGGTGACTAAGTCACACGGTTAATACTGCGGTTTGTTGCCTACATTCTTAACCGGGGGGGGGGGAGAATGCTAAATTTCAGTTAGAGATTAGAGAACACAAAAATGTGGTTTTTCTTCTCATCCACATTTATGCCCTCCCCCCAATTCTACCCAGGGACAGAGGAAACCAAACAACTAAGGCATCCAGGGTACTTGCTTTAAATGTGCAAATCCCAAAAGGCTACTCTTGAAGGTTTCCCAAGGATAAGAGGAAAAACAAGCAATTTCTAAATGACCCTTGTCTGTGAAGCTCTCAGTCAGATCCGTAGTGCTTCACTCATCTGTGACCCACAGGAAGGAGCTCCCCTCTGCTGGCCCCGTGAGGCCCAGGCCCCCTTCCCTTCCGACCCGGATCCCACACTTAGCAACAGGGGGACAAAGGTGGGCATTCGAGTCAGGCCCTGCGGTGGGTGGCGCCCTGAACCCCCACACCCCTCTCCGCAGGCATTCTTGTCACCACCTGCACCTTCCTGGTAGCCCTGGAGAGCTGGAGGCTGCCTCAGCAGACCGTCAACGGTGGACACAAGCCACAGTAAAGGTGGCCCAGCTACACCCCCTGTTTCGTCAGTCTCTCATCACAGGTAATTTGAGAGCCAAGCGCCCCCAAGAACTTCTTTTGCCACCTCCTCTCTTTAGGGAACTTTGCCCCCGCTTCCCAAGCGGAAGTCATGGCTCTCTCCCGTTTCCAAAGCACACTGCACAGGCGCCATTACCCAGGCAGGTTCATAACCCACGAGGCTACGTGGCACGCGAAGTGACGAGGACCCAGGGATCCAGCCTGTGCTCGTCCCATCCGCCAGCCAAGAGGACAGCGTGGCCCAAGCCCTGGAAAACTTCCATTTACGGTCACAGAGGCCTCTCCCGAGAAACCAGTCCTAACCTCGAGGCTGCACAGTACATTCTTAGGACGCATGACAAGGCCACCTACGGCCCTTTTCGGGCCTCGCACGCCGAGAGGCAGCCAGGACGCAGGGAGTCACAGAGGCCACCTACGGGCCCCGCGGCCGGGAGCGTCCCGGGGCAAACCGGCGCAGAGGCGGCCGCCGGCCCACCCTCGCTCCCCGGCCTGCGGCCCGAGCCGCCACCGCCGACGCCAACCGGCGAGCGCGTCAACTCA
>NC_043708.1:139719105-139726624 GCF_006229205.1 Suricata suricatta
CACCTACGGGCCCCGCGGCCGGGAGCGTCCCGGGGCAAACCGGCGCAGAGGCGGCCGCCGGCCCACCCTCGCTCCCCGGCCTGCGGCCCGAGCCGCCACCGCCGACGCCAACCGGCGAGCGCGTCAACTCACCGCCGCCCCGCCGGCTGCGCTGCCCGCCGCACTTATGACGCGAATCTCGGAGCGACGGCGTCGCGCACAGAAGAGTTCGGGGGCGGGGCAGCACGTTGCCCCGCCCACGCCCCAGGGCGCAGACGCGCGTCGCTGCACTGCCTGCCGACGCGGCCTTCCGCTCCCGGTCCTGCTCCTGTGGGTTTCTGCCACCTGCAGGTGTGGGTAGTGGGCTTCCGCTTCGGGGTTGGCTCTGGTAGGATTCCCCCCCATCCAGATGGAGGCTGGAGTCCCTCCTCCCACCTCGATGGAGGCGAGGTGGGGGCCGCGCGTCCCGCAGGGCTGTCCCCTCCGGATGGAGGAAGGTGCGAGATAGGTGTGTTTGGGGGCGGCCCCTGAACGGCCAGCCCTGAGACAGATGCAGTCTCTCCTGGTTAAAACTGGGGGTATAGGCGAAAAGACTGTAGTAGGTGATGATAATGCAGTGGGGTCACAGGGAATGCAAGCCCCTGAAGTCTTCCTGGAGGTTAGAGCTCCACCGAATCTGGTTTATCAAGACTGCAATTCTTGATTGATTTCCAATCAGAGGAATCAATCCAACTGTTAGACTGTACAATTGTTTATTCTTACAATGGCATAAAGTTCATGTTTGGGGACGTTTGGAGGAAGCTTCCCAGAAATTTGCTTAATAGACACCCAACTCTCCCAGGGCCCGTTGTCTGGTCCTCAGTAATTCCTTCAGTGACAGCTCCGCCGTGAAAACCATCTAGCCTCTGGGAATCCCCTGCATGTCACTGGTTTGGAAAACTTGGGTCAAAGTGAGCAGGCTTCCAGACATCCTGGATTGTTAAAATGCTTATGTGGTGCCTCTTAAAATCAAGCTATTCCTGTAGTCATTCTGGATATATTTGACCACAGGGCATTTGCCCCTAAAGCTAAGAAAGAATATACAAATTACATCGTCGGGCCAGCGGAGCTTGGCTTTTAATTGGAGGCAATTCCCATTACATTGACCAAATGCTGAGTGGATCCTGTTCAGACACATCCCATGGAGCCAAATACACAGAAACTGCCCCTGCTATGGCTGGGACCCAGGTTCTAAAAGTGCAGAAAGGACTTAACATCAGCCCCCAAAGCCCTGGTGGTTAGCAGTGAAATGCATAATCCTCTGGCCTTCTGCACAACCAGCTGCCTTAGTTTTGGCCAATCTGCTCCTTTGTTTTTGTTGGGAAAATTTGTGGCTTTCTCACCACTCCCAAACCAGGATAATGGGATCACCTTTACTTGGACTTTTAGCTTTTAAATATAAAGAAGTATTTTTGAAGACTCCCACTTTAAGAATGTAAAATTGTGGCTATCAGAAGTGCCTATAACTATATAAGTGAATTTTAATCTGTATTCTTTGCACTTATGTGGATATTTCTTCTTTTTCTGCACATTGACTGTAAACCCCCCACTTCTAGATTATTAGAGTACTGATCATTTTTATGCGTTTTAATTTTATCTGTTGTCAGATTCCTAAGGCTTTCACTCATCTATTTGCTTGCTTCCAAATCTGCTACTATTCATTTCCAACTGAAGTAAATTGGGTATTAACTCAAATTTTTCAGGCATTATAGTTGTTCTGAATAAAAGTTCAATTAATCATAATCTAAAAGTTAAATAGAATAGATTAAGAAAAATAACATACAAGATATGAGTGCATCCTGCATAGTAAAGTTATGTCATGTGTAAAAACAAAAAACACAACCTTTTTCATATATTCAGGTAACGGGTTGCAAAGGAAAATATTCCTTGCTGTGAGTTGTGCCAAGAAGTTTGAAAATCATAGTAATAAAGGCTTTCTAAAGACCTCCCAGCTCTCTATTTCTGTAATTGTGTTGAAGTTCTAAGTCATTCATTTAAAAAAGATATCTTGTGCACCAGCTTTCACCCCTGTGCCCCCAGAGCACCACCATGGGGTCACTGGCATGGCCTTAGCATTGGGATGGTCGGGCAGGGATAACTGGCCCATTTGGCACTAGGGACACCTTTGGCATCTCATGAAGTCCAAGAATCTTGTCTTAATATGAAGTGTTTAATTTCATAAGGGGCTCCTGGGTGGCTCAGGCAGTTGAGCGTCCAACTTCAGCTCAGCGATGCTTTCACGGTTCATGAGTTCGAGCCCCATGTCGGGCCCTGTGCCGACAGCCCAGAGGCTGGAACCTGCTTCACATTCTGTGTCTCCCTCTCTCTCTTTCCCTCCCCCACTCATGCTCTGTCTCTCTCTCAAAGATAAATATTAATAAACTTTTTAAAAAAGTGAAATGCATTGGTTTACAAATGAAACCAATTATATCAAAAAAGTTATAAGAAATTTGTGAAATAGTAATGTATGTGCTGCTTTCTTAACCCAGCAGGTCTAAGAACTTCTGTTATTTAAAAGCAGCAGTGAGCATAAATAATATTTCAAATTTTCTGCAACAGCTACAACCTGAGAGGAAAATACCTGTGATTCGTGTTGGTCACAAAGTCACTGTACCACTCATGCTCCTGGGGCTTATTGCTCACATTCCTGATTAAAGAAAGTGTTAATTTCTAGTTAGAGGTTAAGGAAAATAAAGATGTAGTTATTTTCCACCAATTTTCACAGATCCCCTGACGCCTATTGCAGAGCAAAGAGAGAATTGCCAATGTGACTGCCATTTAAATATCTATTACAATTTGTGGTGTTGCTGTCTGGGGGGAATGAAGGGATTTTAGCATAAAATCATGTGAAAAATCCAAGTTACTTGGGAAATAACTCGGATGTATGGCCTGCCCTGAAAAGCCCTGCAGATCATACGGAGGCCAAGGCTGGGGGGTCCATCCTGTAGGGCTGCAGCTGGAATCTAGCTGTTCCCAGAGAGTGGCTGCCCGCCTTCCTAACCGGCCCTGGACGCAGAGAGACACGGAGGCAGGCAGAGTGATACCAGGCCACAGTGGGCAGGACTCAGGCTCCACACCTCTCCTCTCTACTCAGAGCCACACGTCTGAGCATTTCAGAAAGGGAAAGAGACTTACTGATCTATCTCAGATCTCTCTCCCTCTACGCAAGCCCATCACAGGATCATCCAGCCTTTGCTTGCATACCTCCAAAGACAGGAAGCTCACCACCTCATTAGGAGGGAGAGCTGCCTCTTCCAGTTCCAGGAAGCCTGAGTTGACTCCCTAGAAAACAAATGAATCAGTGGGTGTGGAGTGCAGCACAAGTGAAGGTCCTACTTTCAGCTTAGGACAGGCAGAGGGAGAGGGGCTCCCTGGGCGGTGTCTGCCCTTCATGGGGCTCTCAGGGACTCCAGATGGGCTCTCTGTGGTCCTCCCCAGAGCCCTTTCTGGCAAGTCCTGATGTCAGGAACCCCACCCCCCTGTCTAATGTCTGTCCCAGGTGACCCTGCCCTCCCCAGGCTGCAGGATCTCCTGGCACCTCTCCTTCTTCACTCTGCCTGAGGACTCCTCCTGGATGGACCTGTGCCTCCTTCTGTCCTCCTTGCCCCCACAGACAGGCCCCAGGCCCTTTTGGGTTTCAGGTGGGTGCGTAGGGCTTAACTTGGGCTCCCGCACCAGGGCTCCTGGGTTCAGTCTTGGCTGTTGCACTCCACAGCCTAACATCACTGGGCCTCATTTCCTCATCCCTAAAATGGGGATAATGTGACATGGTACCTTCTTTTTAGGGCCGATGTGGGGAAATAAATGTCTGTTCTTGTTTTTCTTACTAAACAACACCACCTTTGGGGAAGACCCTGAGAGCCCGGGTCTCCCTCCTCCACTGGCTCCCTGAACACCAAAGCGTATTTGCATCTGAAGCTAATAGCTAGGCGACTCCTGGGCATTCCCTGGAAATGATCTAGGCTGGGCATTTCTTCACAAGGAAGCTTCTAGAAAGTTATGGAGACTCTCTCTCCTTCAAAGTAGTGACCCCCATGTACATATCTGCAGCAGGATTCTCACACAGACTCGTGACACCGAGGCTTTCCTTTCCAGGAAGCAACTTGATTCCTGCAGGCACCGCACAGTTGGGTTCGTACCCAAAGAAGTGGGCCCCGAAAACCACACGGTGTGGTTTTTTAAATATATTTTTAAGTTCTTTGTCTCCCATATATGGAAAGACATAAACACGCAGTCTAATTAAGTGGTCTCATGTTACAAGGTCATGAAGGATGTTGTCATGGACCTGAACAGCCAGGTTGACCTGAGTGTTCTTTCTTTTCTTTTCTTAGGGAGGGGCCCGCTGCACACCCGATATGCTGTGTCCTTTGTGAATGATGTGCGTGTACTATTCTGCTAGTATACGTATATGTGTCATAAAATGAATAAAAAGATAGGACTTAAAAAGGATGAGATACAGGTAAATATGATCTGAAGGTCTGGTATTTTCTTCCCAGACCACAGTGGATGGTCTTGGTGACCATTGGGGTATACAAATCCCCCTTTGAGACCCCAGCATCTCCAAAATTTTGTTTTGGTTTTAAACATTCGGAGATACGGACCGAGCGAGCCCAGTTCTGAGAAGCAGTACTGTGCGGAGTACTTGGGCTGATGAACCCTGTGCCTGGACCCACAGGGATTAACCCCTACAGGGATGGACAGAGGAGGAGCCGGACCATGGTCCCCGGTCATGCGGCCAGCACAGTGCGGCTGAAGCCCAGGCGGCTGGGGAGGCTCCTTCCTGTCTCACTCCCAACCCCGTAGTGTTTGGAGATGCGAAGGAGGGAGCAGGGGCCACAGGAAGGGAGGGCATGCCCGGGAGGGGCAGCACTGTTATGGGGCCAATGACAGGAGTCTGGTTCATATCCAAACTCACAGGGGCCCCGTCGCTCCTTCTCCAGCTGGTCCTGGGAGGCTGAGCCAGGAAACCCTCTGGGCCGCCTTCCTACCTGCATCCAGGTCCCTGGGCAGGCCGCAGTCTGGGGGACACGGGCCGGGGCAGCGGCACCAGCAGCCCGGGTGCCTTCTGCTGCCGCTGCCGCTGCTGGCCAGAGGGTGGCAGTCACTGTCCACCCACGCCCACTTGGCGGGTCCCTGCCCTTCTCTGCTCCTCCGGACCCAGAGACATCAACCGCTACCGCTCAGTCATGATGGGACCCGAGCAAGGGCCTCTCAGGGTGCAGACAGGGCCTCCCGTTTGTATGCCACCTCGAAAACGGGGCTGAAAATACCACAGCCTCCGGGTCCCGGCGTCACCTGGAAACTTGTTTAAACTGAAAACTTCTGGGGCTCCCCACAGACCTGGGGTGTTCCAGCCAGCCCTGTGGGGGGACTGAGGCAGGCCAGTGGGCGAGAGCCGCTGCTCTCCGCCAAGTGAGGGGACAGAGAAGGAAAGCCAGGCACTGGCACCCTGCAGTGGTGCAGCAGCTCCCACAAAGCCTGGGGTGCAGAATATGCAGACCCCACATCATTGGGCCCCTGGAGACCTGGCTGTGGGACTTTGGAGTGGGAGGGCAGGGAGGTCCCCTTAGGGAGTTGGGACAGGTGGGGACAGCTGAGGCCAAAGGTTGGTGGCCTGCAGCATAGCCTGGGGCTGGTTTTCCTTGCATTTAAGTGTTCCCGGTGGTTCCCAGCTGCTGGCCAGGGCACGGCAGTCACCTCCTGCCTCTGTCCGCCGGCTTGTTCGGTATGGAGCCAGCCTGGGGGTTCACAGCAGACCCTGTAGAATCCCTGCCCCCCAGAAGCCAGGGTTCTAGACCCTCCTCAGCAGGGCTCAGCCTTCTGGTCAGAGGTCTAGAAATTCTATGTCCCCATTTTGTGGAAGAGAGACATTGGCCCCCAGAGAGCACAGGGTGAATCCAGAGCAGTGGCTGCAGGGGGACTAGAACCCAGGGACCAGGACACGTGCCACCTACCTCTCTGACCCGAGGACTGGAGCCCTGCCTCCAGCAGCCTCCAGGAGCAGAGGAAGGGGGAGCAGGGTCCCTGCCGCGTGCTGGTAAGTGTCTTGGGGGGGCAGGAGGTGGAGTCAAAGCTGGCTTACAGCACATGCATCCCTCTGGTGGACGATCTCCAGTTCCTGCCCTGGGGTCTCTGAGCACACTGTCCGCACGACACACAGAATCTGCTGGAGTCTGTGAGCTGGCTGCGTGGGGCTCCGGCTCTGATGCATTTTGGCGCTGTCACCCCTGCCCCCAGCGCCTGGGGTGAACATGCCCTGCGGTGTCCACCATGAAGGCTCTGCCGGGAGGGGTGTCCTCTGGGGACAGCTGGGGAGGGTGTCAGGGACTGTGCAGGAGCTGGGGAATACGGGCTCGCTGGGGGCTCTCGTTTATCAGGTTAGGGGAGGTCAGGGGACTGACCGGGGCTCCAGGGGGAGCACTCACTGCCTCGCACTTGCCGGCGGACGCTGCACACCCTTCCCTGCGGGGCTTGAGAAGAGCCTGTTGCAGGCCTCGCAGGTGCTAGCTCCGAGCCGGAGGCGCCGGGGTCCTGGGGCGGATGCGCTCCTGAAGGACCGTGGGGACAGCCTGGCTGCCCGAAGCCCGTCCCTCCCACACCCCAAACTCACAGGGGCAGCCGAGGTCCAAGCCACACGCTGGACGTGAGCCTGAACTGCACGCTGGTGACTGAGCTAGCGTCTGCTTTCCTCTTTGCCTGCCCCTGCACTGAGACAGAGAGAAAGAGCGAGAGAGTGAGAGAGGGAGAGAGAGAAGAGAGGAAGTGCTTGGAGAACTTCCTGCCTGGTGACAGTGACAGGTGGCAGGTCTGTCTGGGGCAGCCTCCCCGCTGAGTGGAGCCCCGCCCTAGGGTCCCGCTCAGCCTGGGCTTCACCCGGCTTGGCCCAGGGACAGCCCCCCGCCCCGAATCTCTGCCTCTGTCTCCCCATCTGGAGAGCCACTTCACACTCACCCCCAGGGGCGCAGGTCAGGGCCTGGGGGGGGCCTGGACAAGGGAGGATGGGATCCAGGAAGTGCTGAGGGACAGTTCTGAGACACCTGTCGCGAGGCTCACCTGGAGGCCGAACAGCGCAGGGCCCAGCGGATGGGATGTTGGAAGAAGGTCTGGGCCGAGGGCCCCGCTGGGGGCCCGTGGGGAGGCGGTGCTCGGTGGGTGGGGGGTGCCCGTGAGCACACCTCACCTGGGTGTTGGGGGGCTGCTTGCTACTGGGGGTGTCCTGTGCCTGCAAAACTGGGCTCTTCTCCAAACACAGGTCTAGACGGAAAGGAGCTCACCCAGGCCCCAGCGGGAAAATCAGGGAGGGTGGATGGAGCGGGAAGTGTGCACCCTGGGCACGCGGTCACAAGGAGGGTCTGCCTGATGGAGACCTCCAGAGGTCGAGGTGAGGAGCCGTGCCCACGGAGCAGCTCACGGGTGATAGCATCTTGGGGGTGGGGGCCTCAGGGCCGTGGTGGGGGAGGTGCTGAGCAGTGCTGGCCCGGGGGGGGGGGGGGGGGGGGGG
>NC_043708.1:139726724-139730437 GCF_006229205.1 Suricata suricatta
CTCCTCCACTCGCCCTCGCCTTCCAGTCCTCATGCCCCCAGCAGGCAGATCCTGGGGACTTTGCTGGCGGAATCACCCCCTTCTCGGTGTGCATTCAGGGCCCGGCATCTGGGGGCGGCTCCATGTCCCTGGCCGGCGGGCTGTCCCTACAACCAGACCCATGTCCCTTCCGCACTGTCTATAAATCCCAGTGTGGGTGTCGGTCGAGGCCCAGCTGCACAGCGCAGGGACCCTCCGGGGGCCAAAGGGCTCCTTTGCGCCTTTCCCACAGGTCCTGGAGTAGAGAGAGACAAGCCCCTCCCGGGGAAGGCGGAGAGGGTGCAGTGTGTCCGGTGTGTCCTGGCTGCAGGGACCGCGCCCAGCAAGGGAACCACGCTCCATAACTGGGCCCAGGGCCTGTTGCCGGAAGGGACAGAGTGGGGCCAGGGCCGGGGCCGGGGCTCTGAAATCTCCATGACAGCCAGGCTGACACTGGGGTGGGGGGTGAGGCCTGCAGGAGGGGCAGAGGGAGCTCTGGGAGCCACATGCAGGGGGCTCAGCGGGTCCCGCAGGCAGGGGGCTGGGCAGCTGAGGACGGGGAAGCCACGTTGTTCCCCTTTGCGCGGTGCATCTCTCAGAGGCCTGGGCCTCGTGGCCGGTGGGCCTGCCCACTCTGGAGTCCACCCTGCCGTGCCCTCTTGTCCCCCCTGGCCCCCTGGCCCCCTCCCCTCTTGTGCCTGAGCCAGAGCAGGATCCAGAGAGAGTGCAGGGCAGTGACACACACTCGGTGTAGGGCTGGGTCCTAACCCGGGTTCAGCCACATCTCAGAGACTTCTGCTCTCCCATCTGGGAGGGAGAGGCAGCGTCCCAGGTTGTCAGGAAGATCGGTAAGGCAGCATGCTGTGCGCAGCGCCGTGCGCCCCCGAGTCCTCAGAAGCCGGGCTGCTGGTGGCCGAGGTGTCAGTTCTTGCCTCCGTCCTTCATTTTGCTGAAAGGCCAACCGAGGTCTACAGAAAGCGTGAGACCGGCAGAAGACCCTGTGGCAGTGGCCGCGGGGGTTCGGGCTGGGCCCTGGCACCCCGTGCAGCCCTCAGTTCCTCCCACCTCTGACTGGCCCCCCATCCTCCGCATTCCCTGTCCCAAGTGGGGAGTCCGGGCCTGGGCTGCGCAGGGGGCGCCTCTTTGCTGTGTGCTTAGAGCGTGTCACAGCTGTCCCTGGGACCCTGCGTCCTTGGCCACACATCTGCAGACTCTCTGCGCTGACCCCGAGGGCACTGAGGCCTGGCCTGGCCGGAGATCGCTCTGCCCTCACGGAAGATGGTGGCTCCCAGGGCCTCTGGGGACCCGGCTGCGCTCTGCCGCGGGCGCCTCAGAAGACCCCTTGTCAATTAATTTGGCAGCTCAGTGTCCGGGGCAAGTGGTCTTTGAGAGGCGTAATATGTCCCCGTCAGGAATGAGTTACGGGGTCTCCGTGGGGCTGCGGTCATGCCTCCCTGTCCAGTCCCTCCCCGAGAGGCTTGCTTTGTCATTAGCCCCTGTGTTTGCATGTGTCATTGCCTCCCCCCCCCAGGCAGTGGGTGGCCACAGGGGACTCATCGGAGGCCCATTATCGGCGCAGGTTGGGAGGGACGCTGTGGGGGCGCCGGGCAGGCTCACACATGGGGCCCTTTGTCTCAGGCGTGCTGGGGAAGATGAATGAGGCCCGCCTGGGGGACATCGGGGCCGGGGACAGACCCGACACCAGCCGGTGCTCACCTCTCTGGGCAGAACCGGATCAAACAGGTTGGAGCAGAGATGGCCGAAGGGGCAGGAATGAAGAGGAGCCCCGGCAAAGCCGACGAGTCAGCAGGGGCTCCTGCCCACCTGTGCCGGGTCCCCCTCCCCGAAGCTGATGGGGTCTGTGGAGCCGGGGGTCCCCTCTGTCTGTGCTCGGTCCAGAGTGACGTCGACGCCTCACTGCGGCGTGCGGAAACCGAGGCCCGAGAAGGCCGGGGCAGGCCCGATTCTCCTCCGGAATCCGCAGCGGGGCCAGGACGATGCGAGGGACTCACAGGCACCTCCCCCCGCTGGACACGACTCTGAGACTCAGTGCGGGTTCTGGGAGCGAGTAGGAAGCTCCTGTCCATGGCTGCGCTGTCAGGGGCTGAGCCTGGGGCGGGGGTGGGGCTGGCCTGTGGAGGCAGGGGGCTGTCTTGTTTCACAGATTTGGGCAGAGCCGGAGAATGACAGTGAGGGGACGCGCAGGCCCAAAGCAGGGTCGCTGCTACAACGTGGTGGAGCCCTGACTCGGCAGTCACCAACCTTCCATGCTTCCCCACGGTCACCAGGCACAGTCCCGACCCCTTGGCCTGGCTCCTGAGGCCCACCTCGACCCTCCTCTGCCCGCCTCCCACACCCACCTTGCGGGGGCAGCTGGTCCAGCCACTGGAGACCGTTCCTCTGCACTCATGGCACATTGTTCCCAGCGCTGACCCCTGGTGACCTCACTGCCCAGATTCTGGGAGCCCCCCACTTCCATGTCTCCCCTCCCACCGGCTCACGCACCCATGTCTCACCACACGCCACACCGGTGTAGGTGCCTAGTGAGCAAAGGAAGGAATCAAACCACCAAGGGCCCAACACTCTGGGGACACTTTCTGGTGCACCTCCCGAGGACCTTCACGTGCTGCTGCTCCCCGCTGTCCTAGCAGTCGGGTCCTGGGACAGTTTCCGAAGGAAACAATGCACATTGCAGAAGGAAAAACCCTCTAAGACACAGATGTGGATCCCAGCACCCCTCATGCTGTTAGGAGTGGGCAAGCGCTGTGTCCAATAGAAGGTCTCACTGTAGGTAGACAGATATGCCTGGCATCCAGGCGGAGGACCCCCAGCCACAGGGCCAGCGGGGGGCCGGCGGCCGGCATGTGGGCTCCGGAGTGGCCTGCCGCACTGGGCCTGAGGCACCGGGTGGCTGCGCTCTGCGGTTGCCCAGCTGCTCAGGCAACACCCACCTGCTGCTTTCCTGCCCCCCCCACGACCCCCTCCCCCTGTTCTGTGGTCTCACGAGGCCACAACTTTACGAGCACCTTTATATCCGGTGGGACAAGCCCTCCCCTCTCCCGTTTCGAGGTCGTCTTGTGCCTCCTGGTGTTTTATTCTTCCGGATAAATCGCAGAGCCAACCTGCCAAATATGAAATGTCCTGTTAGCATTTTGACTGGGCTCGAATCGCACTCACAGTGCACTGCTGAGAGAGAACTGACTGCTCTGTGATACTGAGTCACCCTTGTATTGGTTCTGAAATTTAACGACAAAGTGACGGGAACAGCGTATGGCTAACTGCTGATGCTATAAAATGAAGGGAAAAATAAAATGTTTTAATGTTTAAATATGTAGACGTATTTGTGCAAAGGGGACATTGACAGACCTTAGCGTGTCCCCCAGAGGGAGAGCAGGCTGAGGAAGGAAGCGGACCGTGTCCCACACGGAGAGGCCGGGGCGCACGTGGCGGGTCCAGCCTGGGCTGTGCAGCTCTGAGGACCCCTGGGGTGGGGGGAGAGGGCCAGGCCGAGTGGACTCAGGAAGCGGCCACAGCTCCACGAGGGCAGATCGCTGTCCAGGGGTGGGGCCGACAGACAACGGGGGACACGAAGTAGCTCGTGGATTCCTGACCTCTTCCGACCCCTCCACAGACCACACGCAGACCTGGTGGCCTGTGGTGTGAACTGCCAGGTCAGGCTGGCCCCTGGTGTGGCC
>NC_043708.1:139730537-139744291 GCF_006229205.1 Suricata suricatta
CTCTGATGACCGCTGGGCCCAGCCTCCCTGAAGACGGGCAGCCCAACCACCACATTCTTCATCTGTGCCCCCAAAATGACTGACTGTGGCAGGGACACCCCACCCCCTCTGCTAAGGTCCACTCCCCATCGCTGAGGCACTCATGCTCGGGAACAACACAAACATCCAGCTTCACTGGGGACGAGCCAAAGGCAGAACCAATCCGTTCAAGGAGGGGGAGGAGGCAGGTAAGGGCCCCCCTCCGGGTGGTAGCAAGAACCCCACCCCGAGTGCCGGCCTCACCTGGCAAAGCCAGGCAGCTCCCGCAGACTTCCTGGGCTTTGCTTCTTTCCACCACAGGGAAGGCAGGACACACAGACTGACCCAAAGCCTTAGACAGAGGCCCCCTGACCACCACTACCACCTACCCCGACTCTGGAAGGGGACAGAGAAGGACTCTGCTAGGCTCTTCAGACCCCAGGGCCTCCCACCGGGCTCTGGCTCCCGAGAAGCTGCATCGGTTGGGACCAGGCTGCAGATGCGTAGCGCCCTGGCCTCCACCTCCCCTTCTCTCTCTTCTACCCAAACCCCTCCACCCCCACCCTGGCTCCGGGCCCTGAGGAACGGGGCAGACAAAGGCCCAGGGAGGGAGGCAAGGGCGCAGCCCCCAGAGCAGCCGCTACAGAGACGGGCGAGTGAGCGCGACCAGCCTGAGAACCGCCCGCGGCATCTGGGCTGCTGGCCGGGCTCCGGGCCCAGAGGCTGCTCGCCTGCAGAGCGGAAGATAGACATATTAATAAACAGGTCGGACACTCTAGTCTGCCAGGGGCTTTGAGGGGGTGGTCAGAGGCGAGTGTCGGGGAAGCTTCTGGAGTTGGGGGCCTGTGAGCCGGGTCTGAATTGGGAGGGGGTTTGCCAGGCAGACGGAAGGGAGATCAGCACAAAGCACAAGCGTGGAAGGACACGTGGCCTCAGGGGCGGCCGTGGGGGATGTGAGGCCACGTGGGATGCAGGGGCCCAGGTCACGAAGGCCCCTGGGGCCAGGGCCAGGGCAGATTCTGAGGCTGGGGCCCTGAGGAGGGGTTTGGGGGCGGGCCTGCTGGTTGAGAACGAGGGCGCCCACTTGGCAGCGGCGGAGGGGATGTGGGCGCCAGTCCTGTCCACGCCCCAGAGCCGCGTCTGTGTGTGGGATGTGCCCCCAAGGTCATCCCGGCCCTAGGGAGGGCCTGCTTCTGACACTGCTCCAGGTAGACTCCCAAGACTGAGGATATGCCCAGACAGCTGCCCCTGTGCCACGCCGCCACCGGCCGTGGCTGCGGCATCCCGCTGGCCGTCTTCCAGCCTGCAGGGCGGCGGCGGTGGGGGGAGTGCCCTCCCTTCACTCCCACATTAATAACCAACCACAAGAAGTCAGGGAACAGAGCTGAACGAGTTAAGTGGTTCATTGCCAAACCCTGTTGCAGAAAAAGGCCACAGCGGAGAGCCAGCAGGTGCAGCCCCCTCCCCTGGGCGAGTCCCTTTCCCTCGTGCGTGTGGGCTCCTTGCCCGCACGGGGATAGAGTCCCTCCTCCCGGCTCTGACCGCGTCACACCTCCCACTCCACACACAACCGCACGCATCGGGTGAGGAATGACCGTGTGCACTAGACAGATGCTAAAACTGACCGATGAAGGGGCCAAGGTCAGCAAGTGCGTGTCGGAGGCTGGAAAAGGATCCCGGTCTCCTGTTCCTCATCTGACCCTCTCAGAGCAATGGTATCTCCCTCGTTCATGCTGGCGGGGAGGTTGTCCAGTTTTCTTGCTCGTATTTGTGTCTAAGTGGGGGGTGGGGCGGAGTCATGCCTTCCCTTGGGGTCCCTCCCTGCCCCCTGGACGGACAGCCTGGTCGGGCCTCTGCTCCGGGGGGCCATTCCTCAAAGGCCAGTGGGCTCACTGCCCTGCAAACAACGTGGCCTGTGATTTCTGCCCTGGTTCCGGGGCGGGCGGGGGGCTGTGCCCGGGGGCCCCCTGGGGCGATGCCCCAGCCTGCATGGGCACCTGGGTATGGGGCGCTGGGCGGGATGGAGCTGCCTGGCGGCTGGCTCTGCCCCGGAGGCGGAGATGCTGGCAGGCGGAGGGGGCTGGGAATGGTCAGCTGAGGTAACAATACAGCCCATGAATCATATTTACAAACACTCCAGTGAGCAGGGAGAGGCGGTAATTAAATATTCACGTCCTGCGGGGCCTCAGGGAGCCTGAGGATGAGGACATGATTGCGCCCGGCAGGAAGTTGGTGCTGCCGGGTCTCGGGCTGCGTGGGGCTCCTCCGGCGCCTGGCGGCTCTCGTTACAGTGATTAATCCTGAGTTATCAGCAGTAATGCAATCACCATCGCAGGCCAGGAAAGCCCTCTTCATCACTCAGAGCCCGGGCTGGGGCGGCCCCGGAGGGAGAGGGGCTTGTTACGGGGGAGGAGGGGGGAAGGAAGCCAACGAGGGGCCATCAGTTCCGAAGACCAGCCTGGCGGGGGTGGAGGCCGGAGCCCCTCAGTGGGGCTCACAGAGCTCCCCCAGCTGCCTCATTGATGGGGAGAACAGAAGCCCCCGACATGTGGGGAGGCTGAGGCAGCTGAGGAGCGGGCTGGGACTCCTGCAGGAGCCCGGGGGCTTCAGGGGCCTACACGCCCCACATCCGTCAATCTCGATTAAGGAGGGCCACGGGCGTGGGGGGGGGTCCTCCCGGCCGCGAAGCATTGTCCCGGAGACGCCCGGCCAGGGCTGAGGGAGGAGGAGGGGCGCCGCTCTCATCTGGAAGGCCATTAATCCTGAAACGGTGATTGAGCACCCGTGACCAGCAGGCATTGTGCTGTGCCCGCACGTGCCGCACAAGGGATGGGGAGCGGTGATTGATCAGGGATGAATGGGCGTCTCTTTCTTTATGGACTTTCAAAGGCACCATTTGGCATCCTGAGCGGGGCGATCGATGAGAGGCAGCTGACCCCCCTGTGGCCACCTCTAGGCAGCAGGTGGATGGGCCCACGTGGGGGCGGGCAGGGGGCCTCTCCTTCGCCGGCTCTAGCCTGTTAGCAAGGCCGGGGGCCCTTCCCGGTGCGGGGCTGTTGGCCATCAATTTACCCTCCCCCTTTGCCCTGAAAGGAAGCCTGGAACAGTCGCCATGTTTCCTGATAAATTACAGCCGCTGGTCCCCCAGCCTTGCGGCCCAGAGGACCCCGGCACTTGTGTAAATCAGACACATGAGAGCTGAGGCTGTCATTTTCGAGAGCAGGCGTTCACTCATTCGGCAAACCTTCACGGAGTGCCCGCTAGGTGCCTGGGCCAGTGCCGACTGTAAGAAGACCTGGTCTCAGCCTGCAAACGGCCACTAGGCCGGCGGGGTGGGCAGACACAGCGGCGCGCATGACCGGTGCCAGGTGGCCTGCTGGGAGGAGCCTGGACTCTGGACCCAAGTCCGCCTCCTCCGGTGGGGTTTGGCCAGAGCCTCAGCGCCTCTGAGTCGTGGTTCCTTGACCTGAAAAGGAGCCACAAGGACTCCAACCTCCCAGGATGGTTGCAGCAATTACGTGACCATGAGGCACAGGGCCCAGAGAGCCCACCCCAGACCGTGGGAGGCAGGGGAGGGATGCTGTGCTCCACCTGGGGTGGACAAGGAAGGACATGCCAGCAGGAAATGAGGGCGTGACTTCAAGAATGGGGCCGAGGGGGCTCCTGGGGGGCTCAGTCAGTTAAGCACCTGACTTCAGCTCATGTCATGATCCCGCAGTTAGAGAGTTCAAGCCCCTCATATGGCTCTGTGCTGACAGCTCAGGAACTGGAACCTGCTTCAGATTCTGTCTCCCTCTCTCTGCCCCTTCCCTACTTGTACTCTGTCTCTCAAAAGTAAATAAAACCATTAAAAAAATTTTTTTAAGAATAGGGTCTGGGAGGAGGGCACTGGGTGGCTCAGTCAGTTAAGTGTCCGACTTCAGCTCAGGTCATGATCTCACGGTTCATGGGTTCAAGCCCCGCATCGGGCTCTATGCTGACAGCTCAGAGCCTGGAGCCTGCTTCGGATTCTGTCTGTCTCTCTCTGCCCCTCCTCCACTTGTGCTCTGTCTCTCTGTCTCTAAAATAAATAAACATTAAAAAAAAAAAGAATAGGGTTTGGGGCAGAGCGGGGGCTGTAAGAGCAGGGTGTAGGGAAAAAATAGGGGTGCTGGGAAGGCAAGGAGACAGAAGAAGGGCTCCTGGGGGATGTGGGGTGCTGAGGGAATTGTACTGGCCACGCGGAGCTCAGATGGAGGGCTGGCATGCTGAACCGTCTGTTGCAGGGGCGCAGGGCTGGGGCCCAGCCTGGGAAGGCGCATCGGTGGGCATTAGGGATGGAGAGAAGGCAGCGAAGCCACAGGAGGGGCTGGCTCGGCACCGGGCCCACGGCAGGGACACGCACGGCCAGGCAGGCCACCCGGAAAGGGCCTGGTGTCTACCCCAGAGCCCAACATCCCCTTGAGACACAGGCTCACAGGCAGGGGGTTAGGGGACATTGCGGAGACAGCCCACACAGAGAGAGAACCCCAGAGCACACAGGCGCCCACAGGACAGATCGGGACGTGCTGTGGACACGCACAGTCTGCAGCCCGGGAAACACGGAAGAAGCGGGCAGAGAGCACAGTCCTGAGCAGGTGCGTCAGACAGACCGCCTCAGAGCAGGGTGACCAGTCCATCCCAGTGTGTCCATGACTTCCTCACTTTCCTCTGCAGGTCCTGGGTCCCGGAAACCCTCAGCCCCAGGCACACCAGGACGGCCGGTGACCCAGAGTCGGAGATACACAGACACACGTGGGCTGGCACACCGAGTCACACCCAGAGCAGACACACACCCCACCTCACCCCAGAGACCGAGCTCCCACCAGCACACACCCAGAGACCGGTACGAAAAGGCGGGGACATGCACGCGCACATGTGCATTCACATGTGCACACACATATGCCTGCACCATTGAAACAAAGGCCGAGCAAATCTTAGAAAGAAAAAAATCAGCTGTTGACCCGTGGCCCGTGGGACATGGTCCCTGCTCTTAGAGACACGCTTCAGGCCTAGAGGTGCAGGAGTGAGCAGACCGCGGTGGGCCCACGGCGCATTTTAGAGAATCGCCAGGTGGACATCACACCGAACACCTGCATGTAGGGCTTGTCCTCAGAGTGTCCCCAACAGGCAGTGTCCCTGACAGGAGGTGTCCCCAACAGGAACTGGTGTCCCCACAGGCAGGAGTGTCCCTGACAGACAGTGTCCCTGACAGGAGGTGTCCCCAACAGGCAGTGGTGTCCCCACAGGCAGGAGTGTCCCCGACAGGCAGTGTCCCTGACACGAGGTGTCCCCAACAGGCAGTGGTGTCCCCACAGGCAGGAGTGTCCCTGAGAGGCAGTGTCCCTGACAAGAGGCGTCCCCAACAGGCAGTGGTGTCCCTGACAGAGGTGGCCTCCTGCAGGAGGATGCTCCCAGCTCCGTGATGCCCGCAGGCTCCCAGCTCTCAGGTCCCTGCTCTCCCGCTGCAGCCTACAGGACACCCCCTTACAGTCCCCTGCCTTCCGAGCCACCGGGCTGGGCTCTTGCCGTGGCCTCTGTGTGAGACGCTGCCCTGGCCAACTCGGAGCCGCTTCCCGAGGTGTCCCTTCCCTGAAGGCTCCTGGCCTGCCCGGGGCACAGGCCTTCCTTTTTGCTCCTGTGTCCCTCTGTCCCTGGGCCTGTCCCTCTTTGTAGGGGCTGGCTTGCTGCTCTGCTTCCCTCTTCCCCTCCCCCTCATGGAATGTGGGGGCCAGCCTCACCCCTCAGCTCTAAAGGAGCCTCGGACTCTGAGCGAGATAATCATGGATTCAAATCCTAACTTCTGTGACCTTGAGCAAGTCACCTAACCTCTAACCCCGTTTCCAAATCTATAAAGAGGGTGTAATAACAACCCCCATAGGGTTATTTTGAGAACTGCAGGCCCTCAGACACAGTAGGTGCTCCATAAATACTTGATGAATGAGGGAAGCAATCACTCCAAGGAGAAGTCAGAGCTCCAGGGACTGGTGGACGAGCCAGGACTGAGCGGGGTGCACGGCCCTTGGTTTCCATGTGTGTGAGTTCGCTTTACCTTTTAGAGCAGGCATGGCTGGTGTTGTCTTTTCAATGTCACAGAGGAGGAGACTGAGGCTCACAGGGAAGGGCCTCTTGATGGCAAATGGGACCAATGCCCAGGTTGACAGACTTGGACCTGCCACACCCCTTTCTCCTGCTCCAGGGTTTAAGCTGAGTTGGCCTCGTTAGGTTGGAAGGTCAGAAATCCCAGGTCCTAGAGGTTTCCACAAGCCTGATGCCTGGGCCGGCGGGCAGGGAGTAGGGCCCCACTCTACTTCCTCGCTTGGCCAGGGGCCAGAAGCCCCCTCCGTCGACATGATAAGCCAGCGGAGCGGGGTGGTAAGCGCTCGCATCTGGGGCCAGCCCTCCTGGGCTCACTGCCCAGATCCGTCCCAACCAGCTGAATGACCTCCCGTGCTGGTCTCCTCACCAATGACTGAGAGCCACTCACAGGACAGCGGTATAGGATGAGTGTGTGTGTGCACGTGCGTGCATGCGTGTGTGTGCATGCGTGTGTACTCACAGGACAGCGGTACAGGATACATGCACGTATGCGTGTGTGAATACTCATGGAGCACCTGCTCCCATGCCTGGTACCTGGTAAAAGCCAAGAATGGGTAAGAACTTGTGTTTGTGCCTCTGTGGGACTGCGTGGTTGTCAGGGCCACTGCAGCGCTGGTGACGCCCGCCAGGCCAGGGCGCCTCCACTCCATTGGTCCAGCAGACGCTCATGCAGCAGGGCAGGTGGGGCCCTGTCCCCGGTCTTCCCCAGGAGTCCAGCTCTTTGTCCTGTTCTGCTGACTCCCAGCTTGTCCTTGCAGCGGCCCCAGCAGCCACCACGGAGAGCTGTCCTGAAGACCCCCACAGGGACCTCTCCAGAGCCCCCAGCTTTCAGGGACTGAACTCTGACCTCCATTCTTCCAGCATGAATTCGGCCTGCCTGAGGGCATGGGGCCAGGCCAGCGGGCCCCTGGGAGGCTGGGGCTCTGGCCTGACTCCAGGCAAAAGTAGCAAAGCTCAGCAAAAGGCTGGGACCAGGTCGGGATGCAGGTCAGTGGCCTGGGGGGAGCTGGCAACGCAGGGTCTGCAAAGGCAGGAGTTGCCAGCCAGAGAACAAAGGGGTCTTGGAGAGAGGGCCCAGGCCCCAGCTCCTGCTTCTGAGAAATCTGCCTCAGGGCAGGAAACTCCGCAATTGGCCATACCCCAGAGGCCGAAGCAGCCAGCTGATGACGGAGTCTGGGGTTCCTGGATCCCAAGGCGCCTGACCCAGAGGTGTCCGCAGACAGTTCCTCACGGGTTGGCCCCCCGCTTTCAGGGACTGAACTCTGCCCCCCATTCTAATTGGAGCCATAAGGGGCCCCTGTTATTTCTTATCCAGAGGCCCTGGCCCCTTCGTCTGCTGTGGAAACCCTGTTCACTTGGCAGAGCTCTGCTTACGTGCAGTGTCACCTTCTCTGGGAAGTTCAGACACCCCATAAGTTAGATGTTGTCCCCTGGGCCCCTGAAGCGGCCCCTTCCCCTTCCCAGGCCTATCTCCCCAGCAGCCGTGCACCCCAGGGCCGCGTCCATTCACCTCTGGACTCCATGCCGGCCCACAGCATCTCTCCAGAGACACTTGGCGAGACCCAATCCACTCAGGGATCTTACGTTCCAAGAGTCCTTTGGCTCCAGAGATTCAAAGATCACCATTTCCAACCAACACAGAAGGGGAATCCTGACTGAGCACATGTGTGAACATGCCACATACACACAAGAAATGTGCCAGAACCCCACAGATGTGAGATCGTCATTGGTCGCTGTCATCAGCCAGGAAGTCACCTCGGCCTGCCAGCTGAGCTTGGGCCAAGCAGGAAGGGGCTAGGGCTTGAGTCCTCTTTGGCCACCCAGGCAGGACGCTGCCAGCCTCCTAGACCACGTGCCAGCAGAATTCCGTGTGGAAGCCCAGGCCCCTGCCCTCTGGCCTCCCACTGCCCCAGCAGGGCTCCACTCTGCAGCCTGAGGCACCCCCAAATCCAAATGTTGTGGCCCATGTTGCCCCATAGTGTCATCCCGTGCCAGGCTGGCCCTCTACCCCCAGACCCCAACTATGGCACCTGGCTTCTGCATCCCAGAGGAAGCCTTCCAGAATACTCCATCCTGCTGTCTCCCAAAATATCGTACTCTGCACAGTCCCATCCAAACGTTCATAGGAACCTCAGAACTAGCATATTCAAGGTGGACCACAGCCTGGGCAAGTGGCCTCCGCCTCCACACTGCCTCCAGCTTGAGCCCCAGCAACACCGAGCCCTTCTCCTCCTGCCTCCAGGCTCCCGGCCCTGCCAATGTCCTGATGTCCCATCTAGGTGCTGCTCCGTCCGGCCCGTCTCGAACTTCTGCCTGTACCCGCAGCGAGTTCCTCAGCGGCCTGTGCCTGGGCTCACAGGCGGCCTCCGTCCGTCCTCCTGATAGGCCCCCAGGGGGATGGGTGCAGGATGCAGGCTGACCAAGGCACTTCCTCCTCCCACCCCCTCCCGAGGCTCCCGTGGCCTACCCACCCCCTCCCGTGGGATTGCCGAAGCCAGTTGTATAGGAGGCTCCCCAGAGGCGGGCTTCGGGCCCTGCAGCCCATTTGCACCGAGGGTCCCTCTGAGATTCCTACTGTGTATCAGCATCTGGACGCGGCTCCCTCCTTCTCCTAACCCTGCCTGCTGCCTGGTGGTCCCAGGATACGTACACGCTCTCCAGCCTCACAGGATGCGCAGGCCCCGAGCCCTGGCCTTCACTGCCTGTCGTCCTGTCTGTCTCCCTGTGTCTGTCTGTTCACAGATCCGCCATCGTGCCCTCCCACCTGCACTCTGCCGGCTGGGGTCCGGAAGCTGCGGGACTCCAGAGCTGGGCCTCCCTGGGGTCCAGCTTCTGTGCAGCCCCCCTCACCTCGCCAGTTCCCAGAAGGCACTCTTCTGAGGGTCTGCCACGGGCCCTACCTCCCACCACCCCCACCTCTGCAGAGGGGCCCACCTCCCAGTGGTCAGGGAAAGGACAGGGCTCAGACAGGAGCCTCTAGCTTTTGGCCCCCAGACTCCCTGCCTCCCTCCTCTCAGGGCAGGCACCTGGCCCTGCATCCTGGCCCCCCTCTCCTGGACCATCTGTGCCCATCTTCCACGGCTCCTACATCTCCCACCTTTCCTCTGGTCTCTGCCGCTAGAGACTATAAACACCTGATCTCTTCCACCCAAAATGCAGACAAAACCCCAGCTTGTCCTTGGATGCTGCCTCCCCTCATAGCTTTCTCTCTCTCCCCTCACCTATACAGCCCTGCTTTCTCTGCTTTGAGTTTCACTCTCTCTGCCATGGACCCAACCCTCTTTCAGACCCCACCAACTCCAGAAACGACTCCGGCCACAGTCCCTGAGACTGTCTTGCTGCTCGCTCTAGGGACATTTGGTGGCCCTTGTCTCCAGGATCCTCTTAGAGCAGATGGTTCTGTGGGCCCATCCCTCCTTTCATAAAACACTAATACGCGGGGCCCCAGCGGCCAGGACGTCACAAGCTGGCTTTTCTCCTGCTTCTGGTGGCTCTCCCCTACTCCCTCTGCCCCCCAACGCTGAGATCCTACACCCTGGCCTTCTGCTCTTCTCATCTGCGCCCTGTCCGCAGGCATCTCGTGCACCCTCATGTCTTCCCCTGCCCCAGCACACGGATGACCCCCACCCCCCAGCTCAGCTCGGACCTCTCTCCTGAACTCCTGGACCACACTGTCCACCGGGTCCCGGAGGCCTCAGACAGCCCAGAGCCAACACATCTCAAACAGACCCCATCTCCTGCCCCTGTGCTCCCCATGGCGGCAAATGAGACACAAGTGCACAACCCAGAAAGCGAGAGTCACCTTGGGCTCTTGTCCCCACCTCCCCTCCCTGGCCAGGGGCAGCCAGTCATGCAATAAAGCAGGGCCAGCCTGGCTGTACAGAAGAACTACCTGGAAAGGTTGCCAAACACAGTTTCCTGGGCCCTCCCCCTAACTTACCAAATCCAAACCTCCAGGGCTGGGGCCTGGGAGTCTGAATTTCTAGAAGGCTCTCCCAAGTTGCTGGGATACTTGGTGTTGACAGCACTGTTCTCTCTGCCGCCCCTTCCTGCCTGCTCTTCACCAGCAGCACTGCGGCTTGCGTGTACGGGCCATCAGCTTCCTCCTGGCGGCCCTGGCACGACACCAAAGCCACGAACAGGAGCCAGGACCACAGGGCCACCTCTGCTCTAAGCCCTTCCACGGGCTTCCGCTCCGGGAACACCGCTTCATGGCCCCGTGTGCTTCTGCTCACCTCCTGTCACCCCCTCCCCCACTCACCCCCTTCAGACTACGTACTCCAGCACACAGGGAGACACATGGTCTCCCAAACACACGCACTGTTCCACGGCCCCCGTCGCCACACACGTGGCTCATCCCGATCACACCCTCTGGGTGGGCTCCACGTCTTGCCCCGAGCCAGGCTAACGGGCCACCTCTCGGGCGCTGTCAGCCCACGCAGTGATCACAGCCACGCAGTTCAGGATCCCCCCCTGGGGACAGGACTTGGACCTTCAGGGGCCACTACTCCCAGATCTGAGCCCAGTTGCCGGCTCAGAGAGGTGCTTGGCAGAGTTAGTGAACAGAAGAGTAACACTGGGGAAGGAACGAGGGGCGGCAGGAAGGCCGGGGGGCACAGGGAAGGGGACCTGCTGTGAGGCGCAGGCCCGGGCGGCTCCCTACCCAGCAGGGCCCCTGCGGCTAGGTCTACAGAGGCAGCCGGCTGGTGGTGTTTTCTCTGCCCTCTGCCCTCCTCACCCTGGGACCCCAGGGCCAGTGACAGGGCCTGCCCTCCCCTCCCCGTGCCCACTGCTGAGGTTTGGGGCTCCCGAGAAGTCCTAGCCCGTCCTGGTGTCCTGGCCTCCTCCAAACGTCACCAGTGAGCACCGAAGGCTCACAAGGTCCCAGGATCAGTTCACCTGGAAACGCTGCATGGCTGTGCCCTCCCCATTCCCGGACCCCGCTCCCAGCCTTGATGCCCGGACAATGCACCGCTGTCTTCTGTCACGGCAGCCCCGATCGGAGGGTGGGATCCTTCACCTGGCCCCTCTAGCCACCCCTCTATTCTTTCACCATGACCTCCTCCCCGCCCCTTCTCCTCCCCGACTTTGCCTACCCACCGCCTCTGCCTCCCAGGCGCGTGCACACCTCGGCCACAGCGCTGACCAGCCTCAGGGGCTTTCCCGAGGCTCCTGACTCCCAACTCTGCTGCCCGCCAGCCCCTCTGCAGCCCTGGTCTGAAGATGTCAGAAGCCTACGGGTGTCTGGGTGGCTCAGTCAGTTGACCATCTGATTCTGTTTTTTTTTTAATATTTATTTTTGAGAGGTGGGGGACGGGCAGAAAGAGAGGGAGACAAAGAATCTAAAGCAGGCTCCGGGCTCTGAGCTGTCAGCACGTAGTCCAACACGGGGCTCTAACTCATGAACCAGGAGATCATGATCTGAGTCGGAGCTGGGATTCTCTCTTTCCCTCCCTCTCTGCTCCTCTCCTGCTTGTATGTGCTCTCTTTCTCTCTCTCTCAAAATAAATAAATAGACATTTAAAAAAAGGATAGTGGGGCCCCTGGGGGGCTCAGTCAGTAGAGCGTCCAACTCTTGATCTTGGCTCAGTCATGACATCACAGTTTGTGGCTTTGTTGAAAGCATGGAGCTTCTTTGGGGTTCTCTGTCTCTCCCTTTTCTTTCTCTGCCCCTCCCCTACTTATGCTCTCTCTCAAAATAAATAAATAAATAAATAAATAAAACTTTTGTTTCTATATTTTTTAATTTTAATTTTTAATTTATTATTGAGACAGAGAGAAACAGATCATGAGTGGGGGAGGGGCAGAGAGAGAGGGAGTCACAGAATCTGAAGCAGCTCCAGGCCCTGAGCTGTCAGCACAGACAGCCCCGATGTGGGGCTCAAACCCACAAACGGTGAGATCATGACCTGAGTCGAAGTCGGACGCTTAACTGACCCACCCAGGCGCCCCTAAAACTTTAAAAATATATTTTAGAAAAAGATGTCAGCAGCCTTGCTGGGGAGTGGTGTTGGATGGGGGGTTTGCACTAGGGGCAGGGCACCCCTGGTTTGCCCCCTCACGGTAGAGATACCAGAGCCTCTGTGAAGTGAGTTCGAGTCTGCAGCAGCCCTAACCCTGCCTCCCACACTCGGGATCAGCTGCATAATTTGTGGATCCCACTGCAAAATACAAATTCAGGACACATTGTCCGAAAATGGTTAAGAATTTCAAGATGGCAATTGCAGAGCACTGAACCAAGCACCAGGCCCCTCCGTGCACAGGGGCCTGTGTGACCGCACACGTCCCACTTGGGTAAGGCCAGCCCTGCCCACGTCTCTTGCCCGCCAGGCATGGTCTCTCTCTGCTCTCTTACCCTCAGTGGGTTTCTAAGACAGCTCCTCAGGGCCTCAGGGCAGGGGCCCCACCCCAGCCCCCTCGGGACGTCCACAGCCTGTTCAGCAGGTGTGAGCAGAGATTCCTGCAGCCCTTGGGGACCCCTCCCCAGTTCCTCAGGGCTGTACAACACTTACACCCTCCTCCAGTCACTTCTTCTTCATAGAACCCACCCGGCTGGGCTTGACCGAGAGGACAGGCTGGTGAGCACTCGGTCACTGCACTGTAGGGGCTCAGTTTCTAGCAGGATGAACACATGAACAAGAATGAAGCCGGACAAGGATCCTGTGGGGAGACAGAAAAATCATCCTATCTGATCGGGAAACTAAATATCACAAAAGTGATGGCACGAAGATGGACTTTGATGAACGAGCAAGATTTTAGTAACCTGGAGAGAGAAGGGGCGTTTCGGAGGGAGGATACAACGTTGGCAGAGTCTTCCAAGGGCGAGCATGCATGGCTGCTTCTAGAATCCTAGTTGTGCAGCCTGGCTAAGGCACAGGGAAGACGGCACAGTGGACAGAGACTGGAAGGAAAGCTTGGGGTCAGCTGTGGCAGCTCACAGGGCGGGGGTGAAGTGTCTGTACCCTCTTAATGGCCACACTAAGAGGGATTTAAGCATGGTGCATATTTGGGAGCAAAGGGAGAAGGAGGACTCCTTTGTAGTGTGCAGAGCCGCGCTTCTGGGTAGCACGACCTGCTCCTGCTCAGAAGCTCATTCTGTCCAGCCCTGACGACCACAGTCCCTGACTTGGGCACGCCAAGGACTCGCAATCCCGCGAGACCCTGGGTTCCGAAACTGGGTCCGGGCCTCAGTCCCCGGGGCTGGGCCTTTCCGGCCGCCACTCCCTCCCGTTGGTCCTGGACCACTGGGAATAGGATTCCGCACTGGAAAGGCAGGAGACCGGCCGCGCGCACCCCGAAGTCAGGACCTGGAGTGGGGAGCGCTCGGCTCCCAACCCTGACGGCCCCACCACCCATTTTGTTTCAACTCTATATTATAGTTACCCTCAAACATGCACAAAAGTACAGGGGATGATGCAATGCTTCCCCACGTCCCCACGTCCCAGCCGCGGCAACTGTCCGCTCCGGGTCCAGGGCTGTACCATCTGACGCGCCCCCGGTGCCCGACCCCAGCTGCAGGAGAGCGGGCGCCGGGGCGCGCGGCACCGAGCCCCGGGTACAGACCGCGGCTGGAGGCCCCGCGGCCTGGGAGCAGGGGAGAGGGTAAGGCGGCGGGGGGC
>NC_043708.1:139744391-139798592 GCF_006229205.1 Suricata suricatta
GCAGCGGGTGCGGGTGCGGGTGCGGATGCGGGTCTGGCCCCAGCGCTGCCGCAGCGGCGCAGAGGCGGCTGCAGGGGGCCTCGGGGACGGAGTGCGCCGCCGCCACGTCTCCTGTCGCAGGTGGAGAGGCAGCACTCGCATCCAGTAACCCCCTCGGCCCCTCCCCGGGGTCCCCGGACCCCAGGGGACGCCCCGGATCCAGTTTCGGCCGTCTTGTGAGCCGGCACCCCTCCTTCCAGCCTACTTTCTCAAAGGACAGGCGGGATCCTTCCAAAAGCAAGGCAGACTGTAGTCCTCAAGGGCAAGACTTTTGTATTTCTACGCATATTGGCCTCAGGGATGAACCAGTGGACTGAAGCAAGCGGTCTAGGTTACTTTTTTTAGATGGGCAAAAATTGCATTTGATTGATCTCTGGAATAGATTGGGGGAAGAGATGGGGAAAAAAGTCGCTGCTACCACTTCTTTAAAAAGTGAAAAATGTCTCCCTCCTATTCCAGTGTTAAAAAAAAAAAAAAGGAAAACTAATACATTGGGACTTTCAGGGCACTGGATTTGGGAGAAGGATACAGAGACACAGCCCTCAGGAGGTGACCCACATGACAATATTTGCCCACAGAATTGGCATAGCCAGAAAACAATGTCCGGGCGTGGAGCTGGCAGGATCTGAGCCTCAGTCACTGCACTGTTTGTTAAAAAAATAATAATAATAACAAAAGGGTGGGCATAGTTAGAATGAAGGTCCTGGGAGTCACAGGAGAAGGCCTGGCAGTCAGCAGGGCTCAGTTGGGGACATCCACTGGTGGCTACTGCCAGAGACAGTGATTCTGATAAAAAATGAAAGGCTCACACAACAGCCTGGAAAGTGGGGCTTTTTGTTCGAGTGAGAGTTAGAAAGCGAGTATGTGCACATTCTATGTACCCCACCCCCAGCCAGCCCAGCTGTAGAGCACCTGACTTTGTGCAGACACTGGGGAGACTGCAGGGACCCCCTTTCACCTCCCACCTCCCACATTTGATTTTCCTAGAAGGTGAAACCTGGATAGAGGCAGTGTTTCCTCCTCAGAGCCAGAGACCCCCAGGTTTATCAGAGCAGCCTGTGTGCTGCCTCTGATGCGTGCAGACAGAAAAGATGTCATCCCCAAATCCTTGCAGAGAAGAGGGCTCCTGATCTGCTCGCGTTGGGTGTAGCTGTAAATATGGTGTCTCAGCAGTTGTAAAATTTTGTAGTTCTGATGTGAAAGCTCTTGTCTTTAACATCCCAGTTGCTTGAAGGGCTAGTCCATTTTGACATAAATGAATCCTGCCATGCTCTAATTTTATTCCTGGACATGTAAAGGTTCGGAGTCCGGGGGGGGGGGGCGGGGGGGGAATACAAGGTATATTTACACGGCCAGAAAGTCCGTGGCCAGCCCTCTGGGTCTGGACTCCGCAGGGTGCAGCTCGGGCTCCGCGCCCCTGCTGACAGGGACCATGTGTTGCTGGTCTCTGCAGCAGCGACTCTGGTGTTCATTGTTGTCTCTGCTCCCGCGGCCAGGACCGTAATTAATGTCACTAATGGTTTTCCCACCCGCAGAGTTTAGCCACTTGGGAGAATGAGAACAAGATCCACTGCACGCAAACTCTGCTCGAGGGGGACGGCCCGAAAACCTACTGGACCCGCGAGCTGGCCAACGACGAGCTCATCCTGGTGAGGCGCTGGGGCCCTGGGTCGGGCCGCCTGCCCCCAGACGGGGCCGCGGGCTGTGGGCAAGCCGGCCTCCTTCCCCCAGAGGGACGCTGTCTGCCCGGGGCTAGCGTGTCAGCGGAGAGCCGGTGTGAGGAGCGCGCCGCGGGGCAGAGCAGGGCCGAGGAGGCCGGGCGGCCACACTGTGACCCCATGGCGACGTGGCGGCTCGGAGCCGGAGTGCGTGGGCTCTGGGAGGTCGCGGGCTGTTTCACGCTGTGGAGGAGGGTTTTTTTCTTCCCCCTCCTCATTCCCCATTTTGCTGCCAGGGAAAGATTTCAGGAATTTTAGCACTCAGCACTGGGGGCCTCGGAGAGCATTTTTACCCCTAGACTTACTCACCACCTGCATTGGCCTTGGGGACCCCCACACGTCAGGCTAACTCGGGAATGTCCAAGTGTAAGTGGAAGGTGGTGTGTGTGTGGGGGGGAGGGGGTCCTTTAGAACTGGAAAGGGTAGGCTCTACCTTAAAGGTACTCAGCTTAAAACATCTTTGTTTTCTTTATTTTTAATTTTTTTAAATGTTTTTCATTTTGAGAGAGAGAGAGAGAGCAGGGGAGGGTCAGAGAGAGAAGGAGATACAGAATCTGAAGATAGGCTCCAGGCTCCAGGTTCTGAGCTGTCAGCACAGAGCCCGATGTGGGGCTCGAACCCATGAACTGTGAGATCATGGCCTGAGCTGAAGTCGGACGCTTAACCAACTGAGCCACCCAGGCGCCCTCAGATTAAAACAGGTTAAACATTCCTGGCCACACAAAACATACCTGCTGAGGCCAAGCTAGAATCCCCCATAGTTTAATCACATACCTCCTCCTCCTCTATTTTCGGTGACTGGGAGGACAGGGCAATGTTCTTGTCATTGTCCCTTTACATTTCAGAATAGACCAAGCTTTCCCCGAAACAACTCCATCCCCACCCTCTCGCCCCCACCCCCTCGCCCTCCACCCCATACAAACGAAAAGGAAACGATACCCTTTGTTCTCCATCAGCTGGCCCTCTGAGCCAGCTGGCCTGCCCCGTCTTAGTGAATGTCACCCTGCAGTGTTGGCTAGGGAGCCAGCAGAATGGGACAGCCACCCTGTGTGACCTGGGCGTGGTCCTTCCCTTCCCAAGCTGTGGAAGGAGGCCTCACACTAACATGTGACCTCTGGGGTCGTTCTCAGGCCTGAAATTGCGTGTTGGTTCTGTCTCTACTATTTGACTTGAGGCTGCTTGGTCTGCCTCCTCCTGTCCTTCCCCCATGATGATCTGAGTACTTGTGCTTTTATAGAGAAGGTACTGACTTCCTTTGCAACCTGGTTACTGCTGTTTCCAGGGAAGGAATCCTTGATGGGGTTGGGGGAGCTATCTGAGGCTGACACACGGGAATTCAGGAGAAAAAGGAACCAAAGGTCCACTGGTACCAGAGTTAGCAAGGATCTCCGTTCCGGAGCATGGCCGAGGGTCGGCTTGCTGCACAGGAAAGTGTGATATTAACCTTGTAACATCCAAGCGGCCAGAGCACTGGCTGCTGGAAGGACGCCAGCGCCCCCGCCCCCGCGCGCCCCGCTGTGCGTCCTTCCCTGGCTCAGCAGACGAGCCTCCGAGGGAGCATGAATTCTTGGCATCTGAGACCTGAAATATGGGCTTTTGTTTCAAGGCTTGTTATCATTAATAAACCAAAATGCAGGGAGATGCTGTCTCTTTAACAAGGGGCAAATTATCCTAGTTAAGTTGAAATAAGCTTTCCCAGAGCCAACAGTAAATTGTCCCCGGGGGTTTAAGCTGCCTTCTGTGAAACAGGATCTTCCCCCAGACCACTCCGGAACATTCTAGAGTTTCTTTCAGGAGCCTTTCAGCATGGCTGCAGGCTGAGAAGGACTTCCCAGACGTGGTTGGAAATGGGATTTTCCTCTGCAGCATGAAGCCACTTGTTGGCTTGGGCGAGGTGTCAGATACGAGGGTGGTTGTGGACACGGACAGAGTCAGAGCCCCAAACATGCCACGGCCGTAGAGCTGAAAGGCCGGCACGTCTAGAGGTGAATTTCGGCGGGACCTCTGCCCTCCTTCCCCTGACAGCACTGGTGATGGGCATTTGCTTCCTCAGTGTCACTCATGACTGCTCTTTCCTGAGACACACGGGATAATGTCCCCGCACGTGCTCCCTGAGAGCCATCTCCTGGTCAGCGGATGGGCCCAGGCAAGACCTGAAGGGCCGGGTTTAGCCAGGCTCTCGGCCTCGCTGGGGCCTCGAGCCCCTCTGAGAGTCTGAGAGGGGACCCCCCCCCCCCGAAAGGTGTACGTCTGCAGACATGCCCACATCAGGTCTTCAGACTGGAGAGTTTTTGGGTTTTGGTTTTGTTTGCTCAACAAACATACTGCTCTCCCCGGTCCACCCGCGTGTGGGAACCCAGGAAGCAGGCCTGTGAAGAACTGCTAGTCTGGGGGAGGCTTAAGATGGCTTCCTTACGGACAATACCACCTCAGGGCGCAGAAGAAAAATCTCCGTCTGGGGAGTGATTTGTGCCCTCCCCATAGCAAACAGATAAACAAACAAAGAGCCATAGAATTTTAGCTGGAAAGAGCCTTGGGGATCATCTTGTTCTGCTCCATCCCTCCCTTCCTCTCCGAACCAGCAAGGGAGGCAAGGCCGTGCATGCCGCGCGTACCCCGCCGTGTGCTGCAGAGCTGGGTCCGGGTCTGGTGTGCAGGTCACTTCCTGGCAGCCTCTTCATACCCTCGCCAACGCTGTCCCGTCCGGCTGTCCCCCCTTGGCTCCAGCTACCCGGGCCCCTTCCTCTTCTGAGAAGAGACAGAGCCACCTCTGAAACGTCCAATGTGACTTCTCCCCTTTCAGTTTAATGTTTAAAACCAAAACATTTCTTAAGTCAGCATTCACAGGCTCCAGAAACAAAAGAAAAATTGCATATAATTCTACCCCCAGCTGCATCTCTGCCAGCATGGAGCTTAAGGGAGAAAAGAAGGGGGGAAAAGACCTTAGCAGTTAGCAAGAGCACATGGCACAGGAAATTGAATGTCTGTTACAAAGAGTTTTTAACAGGGCAGCGTGCGGCCTTATTAGCGATGTGCTCTAAATGGTTTTGCACAGGCGTCTGCTCTGATGGTTTTTCCTTCTTTTCTGCAGACGTTTGGCGCCGACGACGTGGTCTGCACGAGGATTTACGTTCGGGAGTGAAGGTGGCCGGCTTCCCGCTGCTTTGGGGGTGGGGTGCATGTTTCCCGAGAAATGTCATAGGTCTGAGCTGCCAGTGGACCTTCCCTTACCCCGTATCAACGTTAGGTGACCCCGTTTCCCCTGTGACAGTGTGGTAGCGTCCCCCCCCCCCGCCTCACCGAGGCCTCCGTGCCTCTGACTCCCTGGCGCTCTGTAGTTTGGCATCACATGGTTTGTCAGTCATTAAACTGGTTGTCCACACTTCAAGACTTTTCCTGTCTCTGAGCTGCCTCTTCGGTTTCCGCACGGGGTGACCGTGCCCCTGCTGTCCTCAGCATTGCGTTGTTCCGCGGTGCTCTCAGCTTCAGCCTGCTGGCGAGTGGCCTGCGGGTGCGCACAGCGGGGGTGGCGAGCTGGGGCCCCTCCCACTGGATCTCGGACCGCAGGTCCAGGTGTGCTGGGACCCCAGTGGTGTTTGCTAATCAGATTAGTCTGTATGTTGGCGGTTCCCAGCAGGAAAGGGAGAGCACATTCAAAAGGTTAATTGAGGGGAACTCAGAATAAAGGGACTGTTTACATAGGGACCCACATGGAGAGCATGAAGAGAATCAACAAGGGACGGGCAGCACTGAGACTAGAAATAGGGGAGTCATTACTCCCCTGTGCCTGGGTCGGAGGGGTCCCAGACCAGAACTATAGCCTAGGAGAGAGCACCATTCAGGAGCTGTGGCTGTGCACCGAGGAATGTAGCCACTGCCCAACCATGGCCCCCGTGTGTGTGGGTAGGCTGGGGGTGGGGGCCGAGGGTTCAGCGTGGCTTGGAACTAGGGGGTTAAGTATCCTGACCTCTCAGCTTTCAATCTCTGATCTAGCTGTGCTGGGGGTGGCGTGCTGTCCTCAAGAGCCCCCCTCCCGGGACAGAGCCAGAATGGATCCGAATACGTAGGTGGACAATGCTCCATCGTTGCCAACTCTTAAATTTTAAAATCAGATTTCACGTAAAACTCGATTTCTCTTTCCTGAAGAGAAGTTTGGGAAACTGGCATTCCTGAGCCGACATTCCCAGTGGGTATCAGCTGGCAGCTCCCCACCTTTTAAGAGGAACTTGTACTGTCCACGCCTCCGTGGACCCTGCCATTGCCCCTGCCCTCTGCTGCCTTGCTTTCCTGGCTTCTTGGGCATCTCTCCTGGCTGTTCTAGGTGAGGGTTCTTGGCAGAGCTAGGCTACAGTTAGCTGACCAACAATGCTCAGGCATGGATGAGGCCAGAGGGTGACCCTCAAAGAGCTCACATTCTCATGAGGCAGACCCCTGAGGCCCAGGAGCCACTGCCTGAGTGTAAATGAGCACATTTCCCTAAATCCTCACACCTCTGAAGTCTAGGGCTTCACTTTGCAACGGGGGAGCTCAGCCCCTCCCCAATACTCGGCCGCTTACGGGAAACTGTGTGGGGAGGGGTCTCGGTGGAGCTCACATCCCGCAGTCTGCCTGTCGGGACTCTGTGGACTTCCTGTCATGCTGCCCTCCACGAACGGACCGGTGGCTCCGCTGCCAGGCCACGTAGCCTCCGAGCAGGGCTGGGCTGGGGTGGGAGTAAGAAAGACCGACACTGGGCTATACACACCTAAGCGACCTCTACATGTCCCCAGAACTTCTCAAAGCCCTTCATGAAAACAGCCCCAGTGCCACCACCACAGTGGGCACAGATACCAGGACACTCGTTCCGCTGTGCTCTTTGGGGCTTAATCACTTGCTAGAAATAGCCAAGTGCACACTCAGTACCCACACAACAGTGTCCTATGGCAGAGAGCAAGCGCTAGAGACCTGCTTGCCAGCTTCTTGGAGGAAGGGGGTCTGCAGTGGGGCCTGTGAGGGTGGGGAGCACGTTGGCACTGGTACGCAGTGGAGAGGAAGGCCATGCAGAGGGCCAACCTGACTGCGAGTGTTCGAGACTTGAGGCAAGTGAGAGGACTGAACTGGCCACAGAGGAGGTCAGGCCGCACGGACAAGGAAGGGCCGGCCCGACCAGACTCCACCGGCGGATACTGGGCGCTCCTCTGTGTGGACAACTGAGTGGGGCCCCAGCCATCCTGGCACACACACTTTCTGCTTCCTGCTGCTGCGCCATCTTCTCCATACCCGGATTTGCTGCGGGAGGGACACCGTCCCCGCCACTCAGTGATGGTCTCGTGTCTTGGTTGACGGGAGCATCCATTTAGGTCCTGTTGTTCTTTAGGACATGTCACATAGGGCGCATGTGTTTCCTTCTAATTTGCCTTTTCTGGGGATGAAGCACAGGTACAGTGATGGAGGCGACGGGCTATAACCCTCATGTCAGCCCACAGGCATGTGGGTACGTCCGGATGACGAGGTGCGGTGACCACGTGGTTCACTCCAAACATCACTGAGGCCTTTCTCTTAAGTCCTTTTCCGTTCCCATTTTCCAGGAAAAAAGGCACAGTGTTCTTCATTCCCTCTTGGCACACCCTGAGTGTTCCAGGGAACCCAATCTGGTAACTATTGCTTTAGTCTCCAGCGTGCACACACCTTGTGTAGGATATAGTTTACACACGTGGAGCATGAAAGCCATACAAAGATCATGGTCAGCAGGCTAATCTCACTAAAACACTGTTCCACACGTGGCATTCCGCTGCCCGGCATTCCCCCTGTCAAAGTGCCGTCCAGCATTTAAGGCCTTCCCGATTGGCCTCCCCAGGTAAACTAGAAAAAACAAGGGCCGCCTCCTGGGCACACTTTCAGTTCCCAATTGCTAGAACCTCCCGCCACTCTCGGCGCGAAGGAACGTGCTCACCCTGACCTCCAGGACGCCCGGCGGAAGGAGCGAACTGAGAAGTCAGCCATCTTGGTTTTCGGCCGCTGGTTCCGGTCACAGGACCGCGTGGGCCAATCACCGCTGGCAGCGGGGCCTGGCGATTGGCTAGGCCGCGTCATGTGACCCTGCCAGGCGGACCTGCGCCTGTCGGGGAGGCTGGAAGGCGGCAGAGAGCACACACGCCGGTGCTGTGTGGACCTTGGGGAGGTTCCCGCCGGGGGCCGACGGGGCACCCGCCTGGACGGATGGGGTGAAGGTTGGTTGAGTGGAGGTTCGCGGAGGACCGAGGGCTTCCCCGACGCCGGTGAGCCTGGCCCTGGGGCCGCCGGCGTCCTAACTGCGCCTGCGCGCTGGGCCTCACCTCTCTGCCCCGGCCCCGCGCCAGCCTCGCCAGCCGGCCCGCCTGCTCCCCACAGGGCGCCTGTGGCGGTGCTGTCCCATCACCTAATGCTGCTGGGGTTCTGTCCTGCCCGCTTGTGTGGTCCCCGAGGCCAGGACAGCTGCTTCGCCATCTCTGCGTCCCCTTGGCGCTTGGCGATGGGGGTGCTTCTGTAAACACACGCTGATGATCTGACTGAAGGGGAGCCAGAATTTTCTGCAAGACCCAAGCCTTTCTGAACGGATGCCCTATAGGCAGAGCAGCCGTGGGGGAGCATGCCTTCAGCAGCAAGGCCAGCCCCAGTAGCGCTCAGTGGGTTAGGATTCTGTCGCAGAGGCAGGCGGGCAGGGTTTCCAAGCCCCATTTGAAGGAAAAGCGAAAGTGTTGCCTGATTGTCGGCCCGGTCTCTTTCCTAGCCCCTCCCTTGCGCTCCTCCCCCAGGAGGGGCCCCGGAAAGTCCTAGCTTGTTTGCCCAGGCTGCTCTGTAGAGTTGAGCATGCCACCGTGTTCCGGCCAATGAGACTTACAGGGAAATCTACTAAGGAGCTTCTGGGAAAAAGCATTTTCCTCCCGGTAAGAGAGGAGCACCCGAGAAGCTCCCTGCTGCTTACTGCCGGGGAGTGCGGTGTGAGATTGCAATGCCTGGAGCCGATGCAGCTGCATTCTGCCCATGAGGAAAAGGCCAAGAGAATCTCGGAGATGCCGACCCAAAGTCATTGGGGTAATACGGTCCCTACCTCTCTGGAGGTATTGCTATGTGATTAAAAAGAGAAAAGCTCTTGTTTGTTCAAGACAGTTACCCAGTGGCTTCCTTTCTTGAAAGCTTTTAAAAGCATTCCTAATAAACAGGTGCCGGAAAGGAGGACAGAGGCCTGTCTTGCTTGCAAATTTCCAGAAATCCTTGTCTTCATCATGACGACCAGTGCGATGGAACACCAGCACAAAGTGCCTCCTGCTCAAAGGAAAAAGTAGTGTTGAAATATTTTAGGCAAGATTTGTAACATCTTTCTCAGTCCCCTCTACTTCACCATGACAGCCAGGGTGCGGGAGTAAACAACGGTATGGTCAGAGAAAACGTGGGGAAACAAGCTTGCAAGTGCAGCCTTCCCGCTGCCAACCTAACCCCGCCACAGAGACCTCAGCCCTTCCTGAGACGGCCTGTTAGTGCCTGCGAAGCCCTCAGTCCTGTGAAAACGTCACTTGCACCTCTGTCGGTCCTCCCTACTGTCAAGGAAACACCGTGCCCCAAGGTGAAGGACACGCATGGGTGTCCTTGGGTGAAAATTAGTCTTCGCGAAGTCCGCAAAGAGTTCATGACGTGGAGCTCAGAGTGCGGTCGAAATCCCCCCGACTGCCACTCTTACACTGGACAGACAGCGGTGCTTCTCCCAATCCATCAGAGCCCCTCCGCGTTTAAGCATCTCAGGTGTGGAGAGATAGAACCCAGGAAATGAGTCACTCATTTTTTTTTCCTTTTCCTTTTAACTCACAAAAATTTCAAGCACATGTAACAGTAGAGAGAATCGTAAAATGATTCCCCATGCACCCACCACCCAGCTTTCACAACCCTCAAGGTCAATCTCGTTTCATCTACTCATTACTCTCTTGAATCATTTTGAAACAAATCCTAGACATTTTATGGATTCACCTATAAATTTTTCAGTGTATGTCACTAAACGTTGATAATTACCTTTAAACTAACTACAATTATTGCACTTTAAAGATTAAAAATAATTCCTAACGTCATCAAATATCCTGTCAATATTCAGATTTTCCTGATTGTCTCATAACTTCCTTTGCCTGATTGTTCAAATCAGGATTGAAAATAACCATACTTTGTGATCAGTTGATTTTCCTTTTAAGTCTCTTCTCATCTATAAGATCCCCCCTCCCTTATTTTATTTTTTAGGTGTACTTTTAGAGAGACTGGTTCTCCTGTAGAGTTTCTCACAGGCTGGGTTTTGATGATTACATTTCCATAGTGTTGTGCACTGTGTTTCTCATAAATTGACAATTAGGGGCAGGCGTCCGGTCAGGTTGAGGTTTGATTTTTCTGGAGAGAGCATAGCAGGGGTGGTGTGCCAGCTTCCCTGGAGACCGCGTGGCCGGCTCCTCTCTCTCTGTGATGTTAGCAGCCGTTGGGGGCTCCACCTGTGGTTTAGCTGGAGGTTAAAACATGGGGATGTTCTATCATTTCTTCATTTATGAGTTGGGATTCTTCCGTAAGAAGTTACTTCCTCATCCCCTATGTGGTAATCCTGAGCTGTCGTTTAACAGGAAAAGCATAATAAATGTTTGATTCTTTCCTGTATTAACTGGTTTTCAAAGTAATAAGTTGGTTCTCCTGGCATTCTTCAAAGGTGACCAATGCACTTTGGGTTTTCGTTCTAATCTTTTTCTTCGGGTGTCACTGTGAATCTGTAGATCGGAACACACCGAGCACAGTTCCCGTCACTGCAGTGTTATTCTGACGGGTGTGAGAGGTGGTCCGTGTTAGCCAGTGGGAGCCTCTTCCAATTCACTCTTCAGCCTTCTGGAAGGATCCTAGTTGTCTTTGATAACTTCTTTGCCACTCGTGTAACAAGATGCCCCGAGTTCATTTGGACATTTCCTGCTTCAGACCTGGTACCAGCTGTTTGTCCTGGGAGATCTGCTTTCAGGAGGCACAATCTAGGGGCCGGGAGAGGGGTTAACTTTTGATTCTAAGTCAGAAGCCAGAGTTTTAGGACGCAAGAGGCAGCTCACAAACAAAAGAGCTACTCTGCAGTCCTCTATTCCCTTTGTCTTTTGCCCAAGACGATGCTAAACAACCTTCAGATGTTACCGACACTGGTCGGCCAGTTCCCTTCCTTTTTACTAAGAAATCTGAGCAGTTTCTGAGCAGCCCCTCTGTCACAGGGCATGGGGTGGAGGCAGGAGGCTTGGAAACGTTTGCAGGCAGCTCAGCACCAAGCTCTGGGGACAGCTGCGTTAAAGAGCACGTGACTTGATGGACACTGGTCGCTTCTATTCAAACTCTACTTCGTGGGAGGCAGGCTTAATGTTCCATTTCTTAGTAGGAATATTAAGCAGAATTTCTGGGCAAAGAGCAAATTCTCAAAAGGATTCTGCAAACATGATGTGTTCTATCTTTGCCAAATGAGTAATTTATCTTTCTGGGAAAGATACCGACAGGACTTGGGCTAATTTACATAATAAAAAAAAGATGACACACAACTGTATGATTCCATTTGTTCCACAAGAGAAGGAAACTCCTCACTTACGGTGAATGAAGGGGAGGGGCTTGGGGTGCTCCGGAAGTGGACTTTGGCCCCGTCTTGGAACAGTCCCACTCAGCAGGAGGGGGATTTCAGGAAGCCAGCCCCCCAAAAAGTTAGCTGCAGAAACAATGTGTGGGAAATATTTATTGACTCACGACTCTTGCAAAGAATATAATGAAAAGTAAAAACTCTGAGAAAGTTTGAAAAAAACTCCAATTCTCAGAAATACATGGAATAATGTTAACATTATTTTTCTCTTCTCTAGTATCAGGAATCGGCTCAGAAAAATGTTAAGTTCCCTTTGATCATCTTTTAAAAAACAAAACAAGTGGTGTCATTCAGTGCCAAGAGCACCTCAGGGACCGGAGCGGTAAGCCCGGCTCGCTGACCTGCCGTGTGACCCTGGCCCGTCCGCATCACCCCCCGGGCCTCCGGCCGCCCCTCTGTGCAGCGCAGAGGACAGAGGCCGGACTGGCGGCCTGGGATCCGCCGACGAGAGCCAGCGGTGTCCGCCCACAAGGAAACGGTTAAGGCGACCACGGTAAGCCAAATCATGGAATTCTCTCCAGCTGTTTAACAGAACGCGGGAGTCGTGTGTGTGCTGGTGTGGAAAGATGTCCAAGCTATGTTACGTTTAAAAAGAAAATGAATGATGATCTAGTTTAATGGGAAAAAATAAAGACTATCTGGTTAGCTCTTTCCAGGAAAAACAAAACCGTAGATGAGACACACCAAACTGCTAATAGCAGTTTGCCTCTGAGGATTGGCCGTTTTTACTCATTATTTCTGTATCATTGGGATTCAGTTAGAATGGGCAGGCATTACTTTTGAAATTTAAAACACATTTTCATGTAAAAAGAGAGTCTGGCCCTCTAGGTTTGGGATGGAGCCCATGAATCTGAGTTTTTGTGAATTTGTTTTCTAAGTGATTTCAGATAGAAAGACTGAACCAATGTCACCGAGTTCTCTTGCAGCTCCAACACTTTACTCCCCAAGTTCATTTGACTTGTGACCTTGGAAACAGGAAGAGAAGGACCAAGCAAGAGAAAAGGAGATGCAGGACGGCGCAGCATCGGAAGTACGAAGGCAGACAGTCTGTTTTGGCTCCACGGCTTCCAGGTGCCCGGTGTGACACGCACAGCAGTCTGGGGCAAGACTCCCCGTTTGCCAGGGTCCCCATTTGCATGAGGACGCTCAGGCTCGGAGTGGTTAAGTCCTCTGAATGAGTCACCCAGTTGGTAAATGGCAGAGCCAGGACCACAACCCCAGGCTGTCTAACCCCGGAGCCAGTGCATTTTCCATCCCATCCGTCATCAGGGACCTGAATTATTTTCCTTACTGTGATCATCAAGGATTGTGTTTGTGGTTTAATGATATCAAATAGCTTCTCGTGGGAAAGGAGGAAGGAAGAAGGCATAACAGCAGCTGACCTTTAATAAGGGCTCACTGTATTGGGGTCCTGTGCTAGGCACTTTCTCATCGTTACTTTTAATCCGATAGTAGGGCAATCAGGAAGGTACTGTTTTCACCCCCGTTTTGCAGATGATCAAACTGAGCCTCAGACTGAATAACTTTGCCCTAAATGAATAAAAGTTGGTAGTGAGGTTGAACCCCAGCCTTCCACCCGAAGGCAAGCCAAGAGCAGGGACGTGGGGAGAAAGGGAGGAGAAGTCAGAGCGTTCCTCAGCCTCCACGGGGCGCCTGTGTCTCAAGGCTGTCATCGCCTCACACAGCAAGGAGTCACTGGGGCCTTCCCGAAGGAAAGCACAGCCTTACCGCCCAGCCCAGCACTGCCGGGATGCCGGCCAGCCTCCCCCCCTCTCAGAGTGGATTTCCTTTGCCTACGATGATAGGTATCCAGTTTCACCAAAGGCCCCCAACTCCCGGATCTGGTTTTAATCAGGAGCCACAGCTGAACTCCAGCGCAGTTGTCCTCAGCGAGGCCCAGATGGAGCCCAGCCCCCTTCTCTTCCCCAGAGGCCTCCTGGAGAAAGAGCTTTGGCCTTGGATGGTGGCCCTCTGGAGGCACCATTCAAGGCCCCTTCCTTGGGGCAGTGTCTCCAGAAGCTGGACACAGTGACGTAGAAGATACAGGGGATCCAGGCTCTCATGACCAGGATGGAGGGCTCGCATTCTCTGTGGTTCTCAGCATCGTGCAGTTACAGACCTCCCCTGTGCCTCCCCCACCCTGCCTGGAAGGGCTGCTTGGCCGGACCTGCTGTTCTCGTGGAGCCCGTCTTGGGCCAGATGACACCGGACAAGGAATCACAACTGAACAGCTGTGTGGCCATGTCTGAGGCAGAAGCCATAAACCTGTGGGCACATGAATAACTTCTGATTTATCCCAGCCCGTTCATGGAGAAGTAGGCATTTGAACTGGGAGATGAAGGGTGAGGAGGGTTCTTCATGCGGCACTGAAGGGCCAGGGACAGGACGGTGTGGTGGCTTTGGGAAGCCCAGAAGCAGTCCAGTGGCCGCCTCTGCCTGAGTTCGATAAAGGGACCCCTTCAGGGCAGACACAGAAGGCATGTCATCCCCCGGCTGCAGTGTGCACGGTATCCAACTATACTAGTGGCCCTGGGGCCAGGGCAGCTGCATCGTGTCTGTCTTTCACGTTTTCCATTCCGCTTCTGATTGTGAAATCCCTATTTTTTTTTTTTTAATGAAGTGATTCCGTGTGGTTACAGTGAAGGTAACTCTGATCCCTGACCTGGGGTCAGCATGTGATCTGGTCAAAGCCAGTCAGAACACCACAGCTTCCTGGTCGGAGTGATTGGCTCTGGGAAGGGCATGTGATGCAGTTGGGCCAATCAGAACCCTCTTTGGGGCTGCAGTCCAAGCATTCAGAGAAGAGATGCCCCCTTTTGGCTGGGTTTGCTGGTTCTCAGTTTTACTTATGCCCCGAGCCTTTGAGCCATCGGGTGTTACTTTTGGGGAGACTCTGCCTGAAAATGAAGCCAACAGAGAAATATACACAGCTGAGAAATTGAGAGAGAAAGGAATTCTGGTACTATTTGATACTCTTTAAACTCACTTCTAGAACATTCCAGTTACAAGAACCAATAATTTCTCTTTTCTGTTTAATCTAGTTTGAGTTTTTATGCCTATAATCAACAGAACTAACCATTATGGAAAGAATTGCTGGGATTCAAGCCAGTGGACTCAGAGCCTTTAGTGCTTTGAAAACCCAAACGGAGAAAGCTCTGGCTGGGGGCCTCGAGGCTTTTACATCCAGAGCTGGGGATGAGAACAAGGGCCTGGGGGCCAGATGGGCCTCCACCCACAGCCCAGCCCTCCCCAGGTGCCGTCTCCCTGTGCGCTCACTGCTGCTCTGGGGCCCGGGGGCGGGGGCGGGCAGCTGGGTCGTGCACTGGTTCCTGCACCCCTGATGGGGCTGAGCCTCAGCTGAGGGGCTGGTGTCTGAGCTTGGGGGTGCAACAGGGCCCCGCTGTCTAGGGAGGACCGGGGGAGACGGCTGCCTAGTGAGTTGGCAGGAAGACGAAATCTGACGCTCTCATTTTGTGTAACGCAGTCCACTGTCCCAGAGCCTTTGTATGTGCTGACCCCTCCGCCTGGGCCGCCCTTCCCACGTTGTCATCTGACGGACCTCCAGTCTGCCTTCAAAAGTCAGCTGGAGGGACCCCTTCTGGGGCAGTGTGAAAGCGCGGCTGCAGACTGCCTGCTCCTGCCTTGATCTGGTTGGTCTTCTGATGTTGACTTTGAGCAATCCTAAGCGTGGGAGGTGACGCTGTGTCTCCTGAGCCTAAGTCCATAAAGGCCATGAGTACCATCTTGTTCTCTGGGAGGGCTGTTCTGGGGTCCCGGAGACACTGTGTCTGCAGCCCAAGACCGCCATGCTGCAGAGCCCACACGGAGCCCCTGAGGTGGACGCCTCCAGCCGGGCCCACTCTTCACGTGCCCCGTCCGGACTCCCGGCCCCAGAACCTGCAAGCACACGGAGGTCGCTTCGGAGCAGGAGGAGGCTGGAATGCCAGTCTTGACTCCCGCGGGCGAGCGGCGGCGCTTTCCCTGGTTTTCTTTTCTCCCCAGAGTTGGTCGCACGTTGCTCTGGCAGAGCCACGGCCGCATGGGCGTCTGTCTCTGCTGCTGAACTACGAAGTCCCGGGGAGATCTGGGGCCCGGGGACAGGAGGTAGGGACGTGTGTCCGTCTCCGTGTTTCCGTGCCGGGGACAGGAAGTAGGGACGTGTGTCTGTCTCCGTGTTTCTGTGCCGGGGACAGGAGGTGGGGACACATGTCCGTCTCTGTGTTTTCGTGTCGGGGACAGGAGGTAGGGACCTGTGTCCCTGTCTGTGTTTCTGTGCCGGGGACAGAAGTAGGGACGTGTGTCCGTCTCCGTGTTTCCATGCCCAGGGACTGCACTTAGGAAGCACTAGCAGACAGGAGAGGGAGACAGGAGGGCTTGGGGAAGCTCTGTGCAGGCCCCGCTGTCACAGGCAGCAAGAGACGCCTAGCCGGGGGAGCACTGCAGGACCCTACCGGCACCGACACAAGACAGGTGACACTACGCTGGACGTCACGGGGCGGCTCATGGCAGGATAGACGGAAGCCAGCAAGGCACATGCTGGCCACAGGCTCCTGTCTGCATGGCCACACGCAGCATCAGCTCCATGGGGGTGGAGTGGCCTCCACCGTATGGAGAGGGGAGGTCTGCGGCCAGGAGCCCTCCCTGGGACATTTCCTGGACTCCCCTTTAGAAACGAAGGCATCACAGGCACCATTCGGTCGTGGATCTGGTTGTCGTGATCGTGCTGGGCAGCGAGTGGGTTGCTGAGCAGAGGCCCGGTGGTGCCAGCAGCTCTTCTGCCGGCGAACCAGAGAGCTGCGCCTCAAAGCTGGGGGTCGGTTGCGGGAGCTCACCAGCTGCTTCTCTCGCGGGGCGCGCTCGGAGTTTAGCGGGAAAGCAGCCCCGTGAATGTGGTGGTGGGGACGACCCTCCCCACTGCGCACCTGGCCTCGGTTAGGAGGGAGCCAGCCGGGCAGGACTGCACCCAGATCTCAGGACTGAAGGGCTACCCCCAGCAGACACGTGGGCGCGCTCGTTGGAGCCTTGAGTAGCCAGGGAGGTTTCAGGATGGGGACACTTGCAGACAAGGAAGAGGGGACTCGAAATTGAGCCAGAAGATGCAACTCATTAGATATTCACAGTCCCACCTTGTAGCCAGCAAAGCCGCGGGGGATGGGTTTCAGTTTGGGATGCCAAAGTCTGATTGGGGTCCACTGAGGGGCAGCGGTGTGGACGGCAGAGACCCCCGGGCCAGGTGGCCCTGCTGCTCCTGTCCCCCAGCAAGAGACCTGGGTGAACCTGTTTTCCCGGCCCACAAGCCACACCCTGGCACCCCGCTGCCCCTGGAGCTCCCAGAGCCCATCGAATAAACAAGGTTTTCAGGTCAACCTTCCACCGCCCGCAGTGCAGGGTGGCGAGTACAGAGCCTGTCTGCGGGGCACCCGCCACCGCCTCCCTCCTGGGCGCCCGGGGCTCTGGGCTGCGAGCAGGCCTCTGCCTAAGTGGCTGCCGACGTGGCGGGAGACCTTCAGGCTGGAAACGTCCCCTCCAGCTCGTGCTCCGCCCCCTCCGCCCTCACCATGACCCAGCGGGGAGAGGGGCGGTTTGAGGACACTCGTGAAAGATGCGCACAGAAATGCCGTGCTGTCCCTCGGGGGCCGTTACCAGGAGGTGTGGGGGGAGATTTAGCTGGCGGGATATTTTCCAGTGAAAGAATACAGTAGCCTTGCCCTTTTCAGTGTACCCAGTGTGAATGTCAGGCAAGCATCTTGCTTCCAAGAGGCCGTATGTGTTCATGGTGCAAAATGGAAAAGCACCAAGGGGTCCCTAACATAAACTAGGTCTCCCTCCGGGTCCCCAACTCCTGGAGGCAAACTGTTAGCACTTCCTATGTGGCCGCAGGGAGGTTCTCTGCATTTCGCGAGGACCCTTGTGACGCCCCTCAGCTCCGCCTGCCGCCTTCCCTGCTCTTGCTCGTACCCCAGGAGACCGAGGCTTACAGGCCCCTGGTTCCCAAGGTCCTGGGCAGCCACCTCGGGTGGGGCTCCGTGGAGGCGAGGCACGGTGGGAGATCGGGCGTAGGAGAGAAGAGCCCTCACGTCCCCCTTCCCTCCGCCTTGAGTGGCTCCTCCATCGGGCTTCTTCCTCTGTTTGGATACAGCTGCTTCCTCTGTCTCCTGTGCCTGGGCTGGGCCCCTGCCCAGCCCTTGCCTCCTCGACTCTGGTACCACTTGCAATTCCTGAATTAAATTCTCTCGACCCAAGAAAACTTGAATGGAATCTGTTTTTCTAACCAGACCAATTCCTCTTTCTTAAAGCTCCCAGTTAGCCAGAAACTTCCATGCGTTCACCTGAGTATTTCCCTTTCTGTTCCACCCCAGTGATGACTTTCAAACACGGTTTGCCTACTGATACACCTTGTAGGGTTGTTGTTACTTTTTTGTATCAACGTAGACAGAGCTCTCTGCGTTTTTTTTTAATGCTTTTTTATTTATTTTTGAGAGACAGAGAGAGACAGCACGAGCAGGAGAGGGTCAGAGAGAGAGGAAGACACAGAATCCGAAGCAGGCTCCAGGCTCTGAGCTAACTGTCAGCACTGAGCCTGATGCGGGGCTTGAACTCACAAACCGTGAGCTCATGACCTGAGCCAAAGCCGGAAGCCAGACGCTTAACCGACTGAGCCACCCAGGTGCCCCTCTGGTTTTTTTTAATGGCCACACAGGATCCCTTTTTTTTGAACAGTCCCCATGATGAACGTGGAGGCTTTTTCTAGGTTTCTGCTATTAAAAATTACTCCTGGGTGAACTTCTTGTGCCCACGTCACATCGTCCGTGCAGAGGGTTCTCCTCAGGACACACATCTAGGAGGGAAATGCTGATTGGACACACGTAGTGTTTTGATAGATGTCAGCTTGCCCTGCAGAGAAGTTGTGCAGATGCACACCCCCCCCCCCCCCCCCCCCCCCCCCCCCCCCCCGCACAGGCAACGTCAACATGCGAGCCCGAGCAGGCCCTGCATTGAGAGGTTTGTGAGTCCCTGGTGTGTAAGTGTCCTGAGTACGTGTGACGTGAAATCAGTACATGGAGAAGTGCCGTGGGCAGGGCCAGGTCAGCAGCCGCCGGCTCTGCCACTGACGGGCTGGATAACCTCGAGCCAGTGCCTTGGATTCCATGACCTCAGAGCCCCCTCGCCCTCTGACCCCTGCGATCAAGGGCTTGCAAACCTAGCAGAGCGGCAGAACCACTGGGAGAGTGTAAAAGGTGACGGACCCTGGACTCCATCCAGGGGCTCAGCTGCGGTAGGCCCAGGGCAGGACCTGTGGTGCACTGTGAGCCCCCACCCCGAGCCAGGGCAGGGACGAGTGACTCTCCCCCCAGCTGCTGGCCCAATATGGGAAATACTCTGCTGGAGAGGGCAGCCCTGCCCAAGGTCATGTCCCCTTCCCGGGGTGATTGCATCCACTAACTGGTCCACTAGACGTGGGAAGGCCTGGTCCCTCACCCCAGCTCAGGACAGTTCAGATGGCACATGGGGTGAGTGAGGCCTCCGTGGAGCCGAGTCTTCCCCCTCAGCCCACGCTTGTTCCCCCCGCTCTTCATGGGCACTGATTCCAAAGGCACTTCCCTGAACTGCATCTCAGAGCTGGCTTCCTGGGCCCTGGAACCTGCATTCCAAAATGACAAAGCCCTCCGCCCCCACCCAGGTGACGTGACCTGTCGCCTCTGCCCGCTGTGAAGGTTACTGTGGATGCGTGAGATCTGCATGTTTTTACTTTCTTGGTGCTCTAGACACTCTCTCAGAAAAATGCTTGTAAATACATAAAATGCATAGGGTTACGAATGAAGTCATCGTTTTGAAATACGGTTATCATCATATTTTTTGAATTGCAATGTGATGTCTCTTTATTAGCCCATCAGCCGAGACCCAGTGGCCGCCTGCAACTACCGTCACCCTGAAGAGCAAGGAGCAGACGCCGCATCTCCAGGTACCTGCGGCGACTGTGATTTCCGTGGAGACAGAACCCAGGGCTGCGGTCTTTTTTTTTTTTTTAATTTTTTTTAATGTTTTATTTTATGTTTGAGACAGAGAGATTCAAAGCATTAGCAGGGAGGAGCAGAGAGAGAGGGAGACACAGAATCAGAAGCAGGCTTCAGGCTCTGAGCTGTGAGCACAGAGCCCGACGCGGGGCTCGAACCCAGGAACGTGAGATCATGACCTGAGCTGAAGTCGGAGGCTTAACTGACTGAGCCACCCAGGCGCCCCCTGTGGTCTTAATGGAGAGAGATGCTCGATTCTTCTAGAGGCTCGGAGAGACAAAGGTGGCCTTATGATCTAAGTCCACACCCTCCGAAATTCTCTCTGCAGATCCCTGCTCCTGTGGGTGACCTCCCGGGATCCAGTGAGTCCCTTGGCCTTGTGGGTCCCTTGGTCTAGCGTGTGTTCCTGCTATAAATCTCCAGGTGGCCTCTACTGCCAGCCCGAGGGCAGATTTTTAAACAGAGCAGGTGGGCCGTCCAGGGGCCTCTCTGATCCGGGCACGTGGTGGGGCAGCTGAGCCCAGGGCACCGCCGAGCCGAGGGCGCTGCTGGCGGCACAAACAGCCCGTGCTTCCCAGTGCGAGCAGCTTTCCAGTTAGGCACAAACAAGGCACCACATTGTTTTCCACATCATCCATCCAGAACACCTGTCCCTCCTGTTGGGGCTTGAGCCTCCTGTACTTCTGGCTCTGATGTTTCATGGAAAGCCGGCTATTTCCCGCCCTGCTGGGACGGCCCTTCGTCTAGGCCCGCAGCAAAGGCACTGGCTGTAAAATTAAGGGCTGCACCCATTCAGGGTGTGTTAACGCCTTCACTCCTCTGAGTGAGCGATTGTGGCTCATCTGCCCTGAGCTGTAAGTCAGAAGCGGTGTAATGATGGGGAAGGGGGTAGGGGGTATTTGCTGAGTGTCTCAGACATGGGACAGAAGGGGCAGGACCCAGAGGGAGGCTCCAGGTGGCCTTGCCCGCTAAAGCGCATGCCCGGCCCCCCAGGGCCACCTTGCTCTGAACGATGTCGTGAGGACGACACTTGTCCCTCCAAACCCATGCCCTACTAGCCAGGGCCACTAGGAAGTCATTCACGTCTTTTAGCCTTGGTGTTCTCACTGTTTTTTTTAATCTTTATTTTTGAGAGAGAGAGAGAGAGAGAGAGAGAGAGAGAGCACAAGCGGGGGAGGGTCAGAGAGCGAGGGAGACAGAATCTGAAGCAGCTCCAGGCTCTGAGCTGTCAGACAGAGCCCGACGCGGGGCTCGAACCCATGGACTGTGAGATCATGACCAGAGCTGAAGTCGGAGGCTCAACCGACTGAGCCCCCCAGGCACCCCTCAGTGTTCTTACTTCTAAAACAGGACAGTAATGCGCTGTGGCCTGTGACACGCGGTCGTCGTAGGGCCTGAGTGAGAGCATGTGAACACTGAGCTCTGGTGACGGGAATTCACACAGAGGGCAGGGCATGGGTGCTTCTGGGAAAACGGTCGCTGTGTACAGACGTGCGTGTTGTCAGTGTTCAAAGGAGTCTGGCCTCCCTACCCCACTTGCCAGGTATCTATCTGGCTTCTATCTACCCTGTTTGCCAGGCCGCTCCACTTGGCACGGGGCTGTGGAAAGCATGCCATTTTATAGCGCACACGGTGTCCCCGCCTGCCCTTGCGGACAGGCCACAGTTAGCCGGAGGGCGGGAAATGGGCCTTCTGTTCTGTAATGGGCTTTTGTGGCTCTTAGACCACGAGGGGGACGTGGCTGCCGCCATCTTTTTCCTGTTATCCACAGAGAGAACGTTCCAAAAACAGCAGGTGGATATTTTTCTCTTTAACCGCTTGATGCATAGGAAGTGTAGCTGCAGCCCAGAGGGCCGACTGTCCGCCACCGAGGTGGCCGTGGCCTGGCCGTGTGGCAGAGAGGTGTCCACGCTCGCTCTATGCCACCCTCGCTTGGAGTCTTTCTCCTGCTCTGTGAATCCTGAACGTCCTGCTGTTCTCACTATAAAAACCCTGGTCTGTATGACGCCCGGCACTGAGAACAATTAGCCCACGGTAGTTACAGGGACGGGGAGGGCGGGGTAGACGGTGTGAGCTCTTTGCAAGGGGTGACGCCCCCAAGTCCATGTCTCCTGCTCCCAAACGGACGTCCCTCAGACTCGAGCCCCTGGAAATCCTCTGCAGTTTGAGGCCAGCAGAGGCAGGGCTGGAGAAGGTGTTGGAAGGGGAGGCCCCTTCTCCCAGCTCGACGCCTGGAGCCAGAGGCCGGGCCTGAGGGGGGCCCCTCCCCGCCGTGGGACACGCTGCCCCTCCCCCGCACTGTTCTCCAAGCCGCCCTGGTGCGGGGCATGCGCTTCAGAATCCCAGCGCTGGGGCCGAGGTGGGCAGGAGCTCCGGTGCCAGCGCCTCGGCTGTCGCATGGGGTAGTGACCGCTCCTCCGTCGAGGGCTGGCGGAGGACCGCCTGGCTCGAGGCAGGAACACACAGCCCGAGCGCAGGCCGGGCGGGATGCTAGTGGTGAGCCTGCCTGCTCCCGGAAGCCTTCTTGCCTTTGTAGGCTCTGGCGACCTGGAAGGACACCTGGTTTTCGTCTTTGCGGGGACAAGGCCCCACTTTCTCCTTGGGCAAGTCCCTACCACGTGGGGGATATCAGCTTCTTCCTTTATGAAACATTGGGGCGCGTGTGGGCCGCCTGGGTCGGGCCTTTTCCACCACTGGGTTGGTTCTATTCACGCCTGCACATCTCCGGCCCCTCAGGGAGCGCTTATTGAGCCACTATTATTGCCAGTCCCTGTGCTGGGCAAGGGGACAGAGCAGAGAACCAGGAGGACGTGGTCTGTGCCCACCAGGGCCCGGCTAGGCCCCTCCACGGCCCCGTGGCCTCTCTCCGTCCAGCCGCTGGGCAGGCCCGGCTGTCGACACCCCAGGCAGGGGGGCGAGGAAGTAGGAGTTCAGCTCTGTGCCGGGACCAGGGCTGGTGCTGAGGCCGCACAGGCAGGGCCCCCCGCCTGGGGAGGGCACACAGCCGGGGGCGGGGCGGGCGCACCCGCTGAGGGAGCCCCGAGGAGTCGCGCCTCACCCGGACGGGCTGGTTTTCTGGGCGAAGGCTGAGGGCGCTCTGCGCAGAGGCTACAGCAGACCCGAAGGGTGAGGCGTCCAGTCCGCGTGCGGGGGTATCCAGAGGGTGGTGAACAGACGCGGGGGGAGAACCTTGAGGGGCCTGTGCTGTGAATTTGGCCTTTATCCTCGGGACTGTGAGGATCGGAGAAATTGAAGGAGTGCCAGGTGATCAGTGTTACATTATGGGGTGGTCACTCTGGCTGCAGTGTGTGGGAGGGGGGAGTCTGTGGAGGCAGGAGCAGGGGAAAGGCGGAGACAAGGGGGAGCCAGAGACGGGGGAGGGGGGGTGAGGAGGAGGTCAGGGCCTGGGGGTGGGTGGATGCCTGTGGGGGGAGTCTGGGGTGCTCCCAGGATGCTGCCTGGACCACAGGGTGGGGCCGCAGGCAAGGGGGACCGGGGGCAGGGGGTCCACAGACTGGGCGTGGCGGCAGGGGATCTGCTGAGTGGCACGGACAGCCGTGGGCGGAGTGGAAATGTCAGGTTTAGAAAGGACGTTTGGAAGGACAGGGACAGAGGACTGAGGCAGGACACCACTTAAGAAACTGTTTTCTCCCACGAGGAGGGTCGTACGTGCTGGTGGTGAAAACCAGGCCGGTGTTTTCGCGTCCCACCTCGCTGGCAAGGACCCTGTTTACTCACTTAACAATTATTTACTGAGGATTTGCTATGTGCCAGGCATGATGCAAGGTCATTCTTTCATTTCCCCCCCCAATTTTATTGAGGTATAATTTCCATAACATAAAATTTATCAGCTTCAGGAACACAATTCAATGATTTTTAACAAGCTTATTGAGTTATAGAGCCATCACCAGATTCCTGTTTGAGGGCATTTCCATGACCCCCAAGGGCAGAACCGCCCCTAATCCCTGGTCCCACCTCCTGCTGTGTCTCCGCGGGTCTGCCTGGGCTTCACCGTGACCCTCTAATGACCCAGTTTGGGTGGTTCCTCACAGCGCAAGCCCTCTGTCCCTCAGGGCCACCGGTGCTCTGTGTACCCACAGCAACCCCTGGCCCTTCAACAGCCTGGTGCCAACACCCAATGCCCACGTGCTGTCACCACCGGCCAGTGCTGGCGTGTGAAGCCAACACCCCCAAGTCTGCACACCCGTCACATCACCCGGTCACCTGCCGGCTCCAGCACTGGCCCGCTCGCGTCTCCGTCCACCCAAACCCTCACCACCGGCAAGCGTCCCAGGAGCACTCTCCCTGCTGAGGAAGAATCGGGAGGTCCAAAGAGAGAGAAATGACGACCGTCCTTTCTCCCAGAGCCGCCCTCTCCCCCGGAATCACACTTCAGTCTCGTGACCCCAGATGTCGCCAAATAAACGATTCCCTGGATGGCCGCCATCACACACTCTTTCCTCCTGACTCCCGGCGTGTCCTCCTGCGCAGGCAGTCACCGGTAACCGTGAGCTCTCGTCCGACTGCCTCGTCCAACCGCACATCCGCCATCACCATCCCGGTGTCAAAGCCCCACCTGCGCTCCGCTCCTGCCCTGCGTGGGGCGCCGGCTCCTGGCTCCGCCGCTCCAACCCCCGCTCTCGCCCTGCTCACATCTCCCGTCTCTGCTCTCCTCGGTGGCTCGGGGCCTGTCCTTGACCTCACATCAACCCGTTTCTCGTCCCTCTCCCAGCAAAACGTCCCCAGAGCTCATCTAGATTCGAGGTGCCCGCTCTCTTGTACAGCCCGCTCTGTCCTGGACCTGCCGAGCCGTGACAAGATACCCAAACCACAGGGGGATGCGCCGTGAGGAGGGGGTCACCCCCTCACCCTGCTCCCGCCCAACCTGCTTCCCTCCCCAGAGGCGACTCAAAGTACTCATTTCTTGGTATCCTAGTCATAGGTGGGACACCTCGGTCCCCTCAAACCGAGCTTTTATCTGTGCCCGAATTCCAAAAGGCCCTGTCAGGCCACCAGTGGCCTACGTGGGGCCACAGCCAGAGGCCACCTTCCTCAAAGCTCCAGCAGCGCTGGCCCGACACCCGGCCTCCCTCCCTGTCCTGCACCCTGTCCAGCCCCTGCTGCTGGCCCCCCTGCTCCGTTTCGTTCTCTGAGCAGTGCCGGGCCACGGCTGTCTTCAGCCTTATCCTTGCAGCCCCCACACTTCCTGTCTGCTCCTGTGCTGACGACCACGTGTCGGAACTTCAAGAGCTGAAGCTGTAGATCTAACCCCTTCCTAAATGTTGTTCGTCCCCAGTACTCCAACGGCCTCTCAGACCGGCGCAAGCGCCGATTACAGAAACACTGCTAAATTTCTCCTCAGCCCTCCCGGGCCTGCCCTCCTCCTCTGCGGGGCACCCGCTTGCCCGAGCACCCAGTTCGCGTCCGCTCCCTCTTCTACCTTCCCTCTGACCCCCGGCCCTGCCTCCATCACCTGGCGCCCGGAAGACCGCAGCCTCCTCCCCAAAGTGGTGCTCCTTCCTCTACGGCCCCCGGAATGAGGTGGAAATACCAGTCTTCTGCGGGAGACAGGAGTCTTTTAGTGGTTTCCTGCTTTGCTTATAATAAAGTCCCACCACCTCACCGCGCCTGCCCCCTGCTTCTCCTTGGAATTCCTAACTGGAGCCTTCAGGACCTGCTTCCTCAGTGCCTCTAAGGGCTCAGCTCGCTTCCTCCAGGAAGCCCTCTCTGACTACTGCCACACCTCTCTGTTCACTTCTGAAGTCCCTAGTGTGCATGTTTAAGCCCCACTGGGACCCAGGCTCCTGAGGCAAGCTCTCCGACTTTGTTTGGTACGTTTGAATCCCCCAGCCCCTAGAGCAATGCCCAGTGCACAGAGAGAGCTCAGGCGTTGTTTGCTGATGGGCTCCTGAAATGATAGAGCTAGTTTATAGTGAAGCATATGTTTGTAAGTACTGGGACCCTTCCCAGCGGAGCCAGATCAGTCTGTGGTCTCTTTAAAGTTAAAAAAAAAAAAAGTTCTGGAATGCCGCCCTCCCCTTCAATCAGCCTCAGGACAGGAGATCTGACGGGTCAGCAAGCTGGTCCTATTTACCTCCCTTCCCTGCTATCCTGCCACAGGCTTAGAGACAAACGCCTCCCCTCCCTTCCCCTGCCTGGTACCTCCCTCTGTCCCTGTTTGTCCCCTGGGATGTCAGACCCAGCAGGAGTGGGAAGGGCTTGTGTGCTAACTTATCTCCCTGCAGGGAGACATAAAATGTGCCCATAAATAAAACCTTTTATTGTTTAGCTCGAACATTAAATTTCATCGGCCTGTAGCATGTGTTTCATTATAGCAGACACCGATGTGTACTTAAAAATGGAATTCTGGAATGCTGCCTGGCTTGCAGAATTCCCGCAAAAGACTCCAGCATGGCCTTGGAGACACGATCTGGACCTCACCTTCCAAAATGCTCCTGGCAGCCACGTTTTTACTTTACGTGGCACTTGGTGCTGATTAAATGAGTGGCATCAGGCGCTCTAATCTGCATCCAGCTGCTTCTGTCTGCTGCTGCTGCTTCCAATCCGCAGGCTGGAAACTGGTCCCGCAGCCAAAGGTGTTGGAATCGGGTCCAAAGTAAGTGCCAACAAGCCCGACCGACCAACCTGTGTGAGGCCGGAGGACTCCGGAGAGCTGTGATCCTGCCTACGGGGCTGCCCAGGGACTCTGCGCCTCCTGTCCCTCCTCCCTCCTCTCCCTCCCTCCTTTGTTCCTGGCTGTGCTCCAGGGCTACGCTTCTCAAAGGTTAAAATCTGCATCACCTGCATCACGATCACCCGGGACCTCGTTAAACTGCATGTCTAATTCAGTAGGTCTGGGGTAGGGATTTGTTCTAATAAGCCCTCAGGTGATGCTGATTTGTGGTCCTGGGACCACACCTTGAGCAGCTCCAGAGCTGCCCTGTCAAATGTGCCAGCCACGAGCTATTCGTGGGCATTTAAATTAAATTAGGGTCATCTGGGTGGCGCAGCAAAGCTAAGCGTCCGACTCTTGATCTGGGCTCCGGTCACGATCTCTCAATGAGTTCGAGCCCCACATCCGCCTCTGCGCTGACAGCTCGGGCCCTGGAGCCTGCTTCGACTTCTCTGCTCCCCGGCCCCCGGGCCGCTCTTGCACTGTCTCTCTCAAAATATTTAAATGAACTTTAAAAAATTAAATAAAAGAATTAAATGAAATTAAAAATTCTGTTCCTCAGTCGCACTGGCCACGTGCCCAGGAGGCCAGGGTCTGGGGAGCACAGAGCCTGGGCATCGTCACACGAAGCTCTGTCCACAGCTGCTCCACGGAGCCCAGGTGGAGGCGATCGAAGCCCCTGAGTGTGCCGTGTTAGGTCCCCGCACCCCTGCGGTGGCCGAGGACAGACAGAACCCCCCCCCCCCCCCCGCGCGCTCTGTGCAGATGGAGGCCTCGGTCCTTCGTCCTCCCTGGCTTCATTCCTCCTCCACCAGGCCGGGCTCACTGTTCACCTGCACCCTGCTGGGTTGTGACTGGAAAATGTGGGAGCCAGGCGACCGTGGCAGAGATGGGGACTCGGCGTGTGGGGATGCCCCGCCTCCCCTCCCCCTCTCTATTTGCCAGGGGCTCTGGGATATGGAGGGGAGCTCACAGGCCCTTTGTCTGCTGCTTCCGCTTCCGTGAGCATCTTCATTCCCTCGGGCGTGGGGAGAAGGGAAGTTCCTGAACGGAGTGGACTCGGCACACATTGGACGAATAAAGCAGTGAGCCCAGCTCCCTCCTCCCCACCAATGCTGCATCGCACGCAGGGGAAGGAGGGAGGGTGGGGAGATTTTCCAAGAATGCCTTTCATGTGGACCCAGAGCTGTCATTTTCCCGGCAGTCCTGTGAACCAGGACTGGAGCGGTTTCCCGAAGTGCAGTTGGCAAACATGTGGCCAGCTGTAGCAATCGCGGCCAGACACAGGGGACCCACATAGAACCCAGGGCCCAGCCTGGCACCCGCCTGGCACCTCATTGTCCAGCTGAGTGGCCTCTTTTCCTGGGCGAAGACCGCGGACACGTTGGAACAACAGCCTGATGTCTGTGAATCCACATGCAGGGTCCACGCTGTCTGTTCCCATCCGTAAGGCTAACCCTTCCACCAGCCCATCGGCGTGCAGCCGGTGCCCGAATCAGGAGCCCTGGGCTTGGAGCCTGGCCCTGGCCCTGACCACGCATGTGGCTTTGAGCACGTCTCCTCTCGGGCCTCAGTTGACTGTCAGAGGAGGATAATACCTACCTTTCAGGGTGGTTCAGCGTGCGGTACACAGTGCCAGGTGCCCGGTGAATGCCAGTCCGCCCCTCCCTGCTTCTAAGGCAGTGGTGCTGACAGTGTGCAGAGGGAGGCGGAGATTCACGTGACAAAGTTTGAAATGACCGCTCTGACCGAGGAAACAAGGAGAGCTTTAGAGAACAGTGAGACTCTGTCCTTCACCCAAGGCTGTGCCAACCTTGAAGTTAACCAGGCAAATGCAGGAGGAGGGAAGACTGGCTAGGCTGAGGGAACAGCGTGTGCGAAGACCCTGTGGCAGGAAAGTACTTGGCAGTCCACGGGGCCAGGGGCAGGACCAGCGTGGCTGAATGACAGAATCAGGGGCGCAGAGAAGGGAGGGAGGCGAGGGGAGACCGCGTCTGCCCCCTCCACCCCACGCTGCGTGGTGCAGGTCTAGACAACGAACAAAGCCTTCGCCTCCAGGAGCTCACACCTAGTGACACAGGGTGGTAACTGTCTAAGTTCCCCTCCGGTGTGCTTTGGTGTGTCACATGCGTCACTGCATCTGGGGCCATGCCCTGTAAGAAACGAAGATGGCGTCAGACTCATCCAGTTGGAATTTCTAAACCACTGAGCTCACACACGCACAGCCCGTCTGCGGGGAGCCGAGGGTGGATGGGGCCTGCCCCCAGGGAGGTCCGGGATGGCGATGGGAGAATGGAGCCAGCCTGAGCGGAAATGCCCCTTTTCTGCTAGTGATCTGCTCTCTCCAAACTGACCACTGGCCTCTTGCAAGAGGAGGGGAACGTCCATAAAATCACACCCATTTCCTTCTGGCTGCACAAATGGTTTGCATCAGGCAACCCGAGTTCTGCCACCTTCATTCCTTCCAGATGAGCGTGTACTGCAGGCCCAGCTGGGTCGGCGAGCGGGCAATGATGCCCGCAGCTGTTCGGGGGGGGCCGTCTGCTGGCGCCAGTGAGGGGCCCTGACCCGAACCGCGGGTGATGGCTCCATCCAGGAACCAGAAACCCTTGACCGAGGAAGAGGGAGCCACATTCCCAGTCGTGGGTCCATCTTTGTTCGTGACCTCAGGTGTGGCGTTGCACTTTCCTGGCTCCTCTCGTGGCCAGTGGCCTAATGGTGGTGTCTGTGGTGGGAGTGGCAGCACAGCAGGAAGTTGCACTTCAGTACCGGGTGGCTGTTGTCACAGGAATGGCCCTTCACTGATCTACAACTGAACCTTCCCGCAGGTGGGAGGAAGGTCATCTTAGTCTGGGATTTCCCCTCCGGGTGCTGCCTGACTGCACCTATGCTCCAGAGAGCATGGGGCTGGGGCGCAACCCTCCCTCCGTCCTCAGCGGTCACGGTCCATGTGGCGTCATCCTGCGTGGCCGCCTGGCCTTGGCAACACTGGGAAGCAGGAGGAGGGGGGGAGGAGAGCAGGTCCCCCAAAGCCAGGCCGCCTGGGCTCAAATCCCAGCCATCCTCTTCCTGGGCCTGGGACCCCGAGTGGGTGCGTTAACCTCCCGAGGCTCAGTTCCCTCGGTAAGACGGCTGATGGACAAACCTGCCTGACTGGCCGCTGCGAGGACGCGCTGCGTCGGTGCGCTGCAGCGCTTCGGGGCAAGTGCTGCGTGTGACCCGCCGCCACGCCTCTGTGTGCGTGGTTAACGGGGCTACCCCCACCCCCACCCCATGCCAGTGGCCTGGCCTCTCGGTTCCCAGACACCAGGTCCTGTTCAGGTCATCTGTAGGCATGCAGGACTGCGTGGCGGTGGCCCCAGAGAGTGTGGGGGAGGCTCTCTGGGACCCCAGTCAGGGGACATGCCCGTTCCACGCTGGGCACCTGACGTGGAAGGGGCAGAGCACGGTCTCCTGTCAGTGGGCCGTCAGTGGGCCGCCCAGCACCCAGTCTTCATTTCCTCTGCCTCCCCACCGCCCCGCCTCCAGCCGTGACCTCTTTCTTCCTCCGGGGAGCCGAGGACCACCCCTCATTCCTCCCCAGGGCCCTGCCCCCTTGTTCCCAGGGCTCTGCTGTGACATCTCGCCCATCGGGCACCAAAGACAAGCCCTCTCCCCAGTGGAATGGAGGTCGGGGGTCGAGGGGCAGAAGGAAAGGTCAGGAACGGGGGACGTGTGGCCCAGATACGATGTCTGAGGTTTTCTCGGCACGCTGTGTTGCCACCTGACAGGATTCGGCCCGGGGTTGGGGCCTGGCTATGGGAGCAGTGGTTTTAGGGCTGTAGCCCCCCACCCGCCTACCCCAGAGACACCTGCAGAGCCTTCGGGGTCAGAGGCAGGAGCACCTGAGAACCCCCCAGAGTGTCAGGAAGCTTGTTCTCGGCGTAGGCAGCTGGTCTAGCCGACCACTGCCCCCAGGTGCACCCTACACCCTAGGCACTCAGCCAGACGCTGATGGCGGTATTGAACATGCTTCCTGCTAAGCAGCCCAATCAAGCTGTTTGTGATCACACAATGGGACTCAACCCTGGCAGACAGGCCGGCTTTATACACCCTTCTGGAGCCAGTTTCCATGGCGACCCCCTGCCCCTCCTTTCCATTCCGGCCATGAGGTTCTCCTTAGTGGGCCGTGAACACACCATGCGTACAACCACCCCAGGGCCTTTGCACTCACTATCCCTTCTGTTCAGACAGCCCTTCCCCCAGATACCTGCGTGGCTGGCTCCTCCACCTCCTTCAGGTCTTTGCTCAGTTGTCGTCTTAGCAGGGGGGCCTTCCCCGACCACCCTGTTTTAAACTGCCCCACGTCCTCATTCTTCTCTCCCTTCCTTAGGGTTAAGGTTAGGGCCCTCCCCCCAAGAGGAAGAACTTTGTCTTGTTCACTGCACTACAAAGAATGGGGTGAAAAGAACTTCGCAGGAGCTTTCTACCTTCTTTGCGTTGTAAACCCGGAGCAGTAAAGCCCAGACCACACAGCTATTAGGGAAAGGGGAACCTGTCCTGGCGAATTTGTATCGAACTTGCTTCCCGAGAACACCCTGCTCACACATATTATCAGCACCTACCCTTCCCTCCTTCCCATCTCCGGCTGCAGTGCCCTCCGTTCCTCCGGGCACAGGGGGGCTTTCTCGGGAGGACCCTCACCGGGCGTGACGAGCCCCCCGCTTGGCTTTCTGGATCTCGTGGGGACACTTAGCAAAGTCACCCGCCGTCATTGTGTGCTGGACTTGTGCTGCCCCAGGGCAGAGGCTGCCTTTCCCAGCTGTGAGCACCAGCGCCCAGGAGGGAGTGGGAGTATGACAGCCCTCCCAGGTGCCCCCCAAATACCTGTTTCTGCCCGAGTGCTTGAGGGCAGGAGGAGGGGCTCAGAGCCAGGACATAAAGGGAGGAACAGAGGATGACATTGTCAGCCTCTCTAGACTGTCTTTCTTTATGGGCGGGATTCGTAGGTGGTAATTCTTTGAAGCCCCCCACAGACCTGCCTCTGCGTTTGCAAGAGCTGTTTCAGGGCTTCTTTCTAGAAGGAACAGTCGGACTCTGTCTACACCCATTTCAAGTTCATTTCTGGTCCTGTGGGCAAGTTGTTAACTAGTCCTTCCCAAATGGATCCCCCCTTCTGCCCCACGGCCCCCACCCCCCAATGGGAGGGTCATGCTGGCAGGTGCACCGGAGGGCAGACCCCAGTGGGGCAGGGCCAGGAGAGGCCCGGGCTTCCCAGCCCCACAACTATTCGAGGTCCTGCTGACGGCCCAGATAGCGGAGGCAAACCCGCTGGGCCTTCCAGCTTGGGTTTCACATAATTAGCCTTTGGAATCCGGGAAGTGATTACAAGCCCACTGGGGAGGGACCACCTACCGGTTCTGGAAGGTTTGGCTGCTCTGACTGCCAGAGCTCACCAGGAAGCTGCACTTAGACCAGAAAGAGGAAAAAGCACAGATTCGGAAAAAGCCCAATGCAGAAGTGTAGGGCCAGGGAGTCGTGTGATGGAGACTCAGTGGCCCTGGGGTGAGGCAGGTCAGGCCAGGGAGTCGTGTGATGGAGACGGGACAGGGACGGTGGTCCTGGGTGAGGCAGGTCGGCCCTTGGGGGCGGGAGGCAGGGGCAGGGGCCTCCATGGCCTGCAGCAGCCCTGCTGTGCTTACTGACTCCCTTAGTGCCTGCTCTAAAACCAGGGGGTCATAGAGAACCTGAGTGTCACGGTCAAGCTGCCTCTTACAGGGGAAGCCACCAGGACAGAGAGAGGGAAGGTGGCTTTCCTGGTGTCACACGGGCTGGAGGGCTCAGCCAGTCCCAGGTCTCAGGCCCCTGCTGCCCCCTCAGATGACAGCGAAGGGAAGGAAGCCGCTGGAATCCCACGCACTCACTCATGGTCTCATGAGCTGAGCCATTTGAAGCCCCTTGACGGGAGCTGGGATCAGGTGGAGGCGACCAGTAAGAGCCCGAGTTCGGGTCTACCTCTCTCCCCCTTGACCAGTCCTAGGAACTGTGTTCTTTATTTTACAGGTGAGGCAACTATGGCTCAGAGAGGTTAAGTCACTTGCCCAAAGTAGTAAAGCCAGAAAGCAGTGGCGCTGTGATCTGTTCCCAGGCCAGCCGGACCCCGAGCCTCAGCCCTCCCTGCGTGCCGGGCTCAGGGAAGGTGACCTGGGACAGTCGGGGCAGGAGCAGTCACACGGGTTAGGAAGAACGTTGGGAACTCCAGCTAGGAAGAGAGAATACTGTGTCTTTGAGGCGAAGGTCCCCGAGGTGTGGCCCCCAGGCCCTGAGGCGGTCACTTAGTCTTGCTGGGCAGGGCCCTCCTGCTCCTTTCTGCTCAAACTGTAAACACAGATTGTCTGGGCACGAAGGCCCAGCCTGGAAAACAAAGCCGCTCAGAGATGGGGCTTCAGGGGGGGCCAGAGGGGCTGCCCCTGGGTCTGTCAGGGGAGGCAAAGGAGTTGGGGCAGCCTGTCCTGGGCAGCCAGAGGGCGCTGGCCCGCATCTCAAGGAAAGAGCAGAGCAGGGCCAGCCGGAAGCCTGCCAGAGGCCAGCGGGGCCTTGGGCCCGGGCCAGAAGCCAATCCTGCTAAACAAAGCATTACACAGCTGGCTCATTAACTGCCTCAGTCGAGAGGGTCAAACTAATTCCAGCTCGGGAAGCTCTACTCGGCTGGGGGCGGGGGGAGGGCAGGCCCCTGAGTTCTGGGACCCTGTGTTCACGTTGCTTTAATTAACTCCATGGTCACTGCTTCCCTCAGGTACAGCCTTGCATGCCAGGCAGCTGCCGGGGGCCCTAGAGGGGCCAGGAGAAGCCGAGGGTCCCCCAGGGCAGTGGGCCGGCGTGCAGGCAGGACTGGACTGCTCGCCCAGAGCAGCCATGGCCGGGAGTCCGGGGCAGGCAGAGCGGGAACACAAACACGAAGTCCAGAGCTGGGAGGCTGTGGTGGTCTCGGGTCAAGGACCAGGAGAGGCTGCGTGTGGGAGGACGCCAGTGAGCTTGCCGAGTGTGACACGGGTCTAGCCAGAGCGTAAGGAACGCAAAGGTGTCCTTGGCCAAATTTGGGGCCCTGCCAGCTTCACACATGACAGGCTGGAGGCTCCCGCAGAACTGGGCCGCGGCTACGGGTGGGACTGGGGCTCTTGCAGAATCCCAGTACCGGCTCAGCAGCGTCAGTGGAAATGCAGATTCCCCGGCCCCGCCGAGGCCTACAGAATGAGAAATTCTGGGGGTGGGCCCCAGCAACCCGTGTTTCACACAGACCTGCAGGTAATTCTGGGTGTGATGACTTTGAGAACCGCCCGGCTACTCAGAGAGTGGTCCATGGACCAGCAACCTCAGATCACCTGAGAGCTTGTTGGAGCTGCAGGATCCCGGGCCCAGCCCCAGACCTACTGAAGCAGACTCTGCCGTTTAGCAAGACCGCAGGGCGTGTGGGTGTGCCTTCTGGTGGACAGGCCACATCTAGCTCCAGCCGTGAGCTTCCTCTGGCCGAGTGTGAACAGGGCTGGGAGACAGGAGCAGAGGACGAAGTTGACATGCCTCGCAGACTCAGGCGAGAGCTGTGGTCTGATCTTCACGAATCCAGTCCACTCCCAGAAAGGGTCACCAAAATACAAAAGAAACAACAAAAAACCCAAAACGAATGGCTTCTGAGCCGGCAAAGATGCCCAACGCAGACGTTGTGCGGAAAGCAGATTGTGAAGGCGGAAGACAAACAGCCCGGCCGGCGCTGTCCATATTCCGCAGGAGACAGCTCGCCGGCGGCCGCGCGCGTGATTTAAGGGGACTGCGGCAGGAGGTGCTCCTGAGGAGACAGAGCTGCAGCGAGAGCAAGCGGCAGGTCTGCCCGGGGGACCGGGTCTCAGTCTTGCTGGGGGCACCACGGAGCAGCGGAGATGAATACGGGCGAGAGCCGGCCCGGAGGGCGCTCCGGCAGAGAGTGTCTCTGCCTTCGTGACGCCAGAGGGAACCCCTCCCTTCCCCATCTCCCCGTGGCTCCTCCGTGCCTGGCATTCTACCAGACTAGCCTTCCCACCCCCTTTCATAGGAGCTGCCGGTTGGCATTTACACGGGAGGGTTGATGTGATGGGCTCTGGGCTAAGTACGATGTTCGTGCATTTTCATTTAATTCTTTCAACAATTCCATTACGTAGGTACCACTGTTTTAGGTTTCTACTAACATTTTGGTATTTACTAAATACTGATATGTATTTACTATTCTACAAATGGAAAAATTAAGACTAGAAGCAGGTGTCTCTCCAAAGGTCAGCTGGAGAGAAAGGGGGTGTGGAGGAGGAGGCCGGCTTGGGTGCAAGCATGCGGTTACTCCTTTGCTACTCAGCGTCTTGGAGCAGGCGCCTCGGCATCATCTGAGAGCTGGCTATGCAGAGACCTCTCGCCTGACCCAGACTTACAAACTCAGACTCTGCATTTTAACAAGGCCCGCACATCACAGGCCGCGAGTGCGCCTCACGTGAGGGGCACAGCGGATCTCAGTCGGAGATGCTTCGCGGGTCCTTTCCGGGGAGCAGGGTGTCAGGGCCTCAGTGGGAGTCACCAGCTTCTGCAGGGACACGAGAGAGCGAGAGAGAAAGGAAGAAAATTGTGTGCCCGTGTAGTTGCCGTCATCACAGCCAAGTTGGCCTGTCTGCGCTTTCTCTGCAGACTCTGGAGAACAGGGCGCTGCAGACGCCACGGAGGAGGGTGGCAAGAAGGTGCTTCTGAGCGTCTGTCCCTGGGGCTCGGCAGCCTCTCGTGGGTGACGGTAGTAATTCTGCCCGCTCCCTCGTAGGTGCGCGAGTAGGGGGCGGGAAACGGTTTGCAGGCTCAGGGCAGGACACGAGTGTAGGATGCGACCCTGACATTGGGCGCCTCTGCCCTGTGAGGCTGCGTCATGCCGCCCCCCACTGAGAGGTCAGATCCGGGTCCCCCCCCAGCTCCCCCTGCTCCCTCTGCTCCTCCTGGGCGCATCGTGGGCCTGCTGTCCTACCTTGCGATACGAGTCCTCGCAGAGGGCTCTGCGCTGTCTGATAGGACATGGTGCTTCCCAGGCCTTATGTCACTCGTGGGCACTGAAGCACAGCCTGGCTCTAAAGGGCCCTGGGAGGACAGGATCACCTGTGTCTTAAGTGTTCAGGGTCATCAGGGCTTAGGCCCTACTCCACAGCTTATTAGCTCTGTGGTTCTGGGTGGGCCTCTTAACTGCTCTGTGACTCAGTTTCTCCGTTTGCAAAGTGGGCATAACAGTAGTTCCTGACTGACAGGATCCCTGGGAATACTAAATAAAATACATGTTAACTATATTGTACCAGCATCTACATTAGCTGATATACATCAGGTGTTATTAAACCGTATTTCAAACCCTCTAAGGTACATCAATTGTGAGACACAGCCTTGATTTCAGAGGTGTTAAAATGGTATTATTCAGTCCACAGAAAAAGGGTTCCAAAGCCGAAGATGTTTGGGAAATACCAAGTATCTTTCCTGCCAAATGGCTCAGAACCCTTAATGCCGCCTTTGACGGGTGGTTACGCCGTTCAGCACGCGCCGGCGCGGGCACGAGCCCCTTTGCCGTGGGGCGCACTGTGCGTTCTGCACCCGCGGTTTGGGGGATGCCGGTCAAGTCCAAGGCCCTGATCCACAGGGGGAGATGGGCCCAGAGCCAGGAGGGGACTCCCTGAAGTTACCCGGCTGGTTAGGAGGTAGAGACCAGGCCCCTGAACAGCCAAACTGGAGCGTCCCCCACGGAGCCACACTGTCCCTGCCGGACCCGCCAGCGACGGCACTTGATAGCCAAGGTCCTGATGCGTGCTGCCCCTGCACTGACCTCAGGAGGCACCACTGTACCGTCACAGCCCCCAGCCGGAGCCTGGGCCAGGAGTGGAACCAGACCCAGCGCCTTGTGGCTCTTGGGTCGGGGGAGATGAGCAAGGAAGGTCTGAAAGACCCAGGGCAGGAGGCTGTCCCAAAACAGGGCTGACCCCAGCTTCCCTCGGGTGGGCGGGAATGCAGACCACCACTCACCCCCAGCCCACCCCATAGGGAGCACCGTGTGGATCGGAGGAGGGTGGACCCCTGGGTTCACTGTTACTCCGTCACCAAGGCAACCCACAGGTCCCTGCTGGGAAGGCTGTGGACCACAGTTATGGAATCTGATGAAAGTGCTTTCATCGCAGTGGTTGATGTGGTGACTGCTTTGCTTTAAGAGCACTTTGTGTTTCTCTGGCTAAGGTGAATTACTAAGGCCTCGTTAAACATTTCATTAACTTTTACTTTTTTTTAACGTTTATTTTTGAGAGAGAAAGAGAGAGACAGAGCATGAGCAGGGGGTGGGGCAGAGAGAGAAAGGGGGACCCAGAATCTGAAATAGGCTCCTGGCTGTGAGCCGTCAGCACAGAGCCTGACAGGAGGCTCGAACCCACAGAGCCGAAGTTGGATGCTAAACAGACTGAGCCGCCCAGATGCCCCATCAATTCCTCAACTTTCAAAAGCTGAGTGTGATGTTTGCGGCCAGGCGTGGCTGTCCTCACGGACCCCGTGACTTTCCCTCTGAGACACGTGCTGCACGATGCTGGTGCGCATGCTTGGCCTGCCCCCGGCGGGAACAGGCCCCCTCCCGGGTCGGCAAAAACGGGGCAGCCTGGCAGCATCACGCGTTGGTAAGGACGAGGAGAAGTGGAACTCTGACCACGTGCTGGCGAGCACCAACACGGGGCTCGGACCCTGCGGAGGGGCTCGGCAGCACGTGGTTCCAGGCGCCTTCCCGGTGGGCCTGCTGGGGCTGGGGGAGGGGCCCGGGTAGGGGATGGGGGAGGGGCGCCCGGGAGGAGGGGTCGGAGCGGGGCAGCTGCGAGGGCTGGTCCTCAAGCAAAACTGGAAACAAAGCAGCAGGAAAACGGCCAAGCAAAACAGGATAAAGCCACATAACGGAACGTGTCACCGCAGTTAGGAGGGAAGGATTAAAGCCTTCTGTATCACTAGGAGGGATCTCGGGAACACATTGAGTGAAAACAAAATTGCTGTAGGATACAAAATTAAAATCCTATTTATAGAGGTTTGCAAATACAGAAATCAGCACTACATGCCATAGATGCATATAAATTTGTTTTAACTTTATTTATTTTGAGAGAGAGACAACGCGCACGTGAGCGAGGCAGAGGAGGAGAGCGAATCCCAAGCAGGCCCCGCACTGTCAGTGCAGAGCCGGATGCGGGGCTCAGGCTCACAAACCGTGAGATCAGGACCTGAGCCGATATCAAGAGTTGGACGCGTAACTGAGCCACCCAGGCGCCCCATGGCATAGGGATTTATGAATGCGGGAGCGTAAAACAGCCGACTGTGCTTCTCTCCCCTCAGTTGTCCCTGAGAAGGAGGAAAGGGCTGAAGGCAAGGCTGTCGAGTCAGTTGCATCTAATGCGTCCTTGGATTCTCTTGACTTCCCTTCTCCTGAACACCGACCACTTGCTCTGCCTCAGACACCACAGCAACTGACGCTCTGCGGGCCCTGCAGTCACGTGCGGTCCACGTGAGGCCAGCCGGGCGCATGCCCGGCATCTCGGCTCTCCTGGTACCTCAGGACTTGAGTGACAGACTCTGCAGCAGCCTCTGGGGTCTGGCTTCCTCAGTGGCTGCCGGCTGGGCCGGCTGTAATGCAGTGGTTCTCCACTGGGACAAGTTCCCCCCAAGAGACATTCGGCAACCTCTAAGACACGGTTGCTTATATACCCAGGTGGATTTGGGGGTGCCGCCGCATCCGGAGCCTGAGCAGCCCGCGATACACAGGACAGCCCCCCCCATATTAGTCTAGTCCAATGTCAGTAGGGCGCAAGCGGAGGAATCCTGGCGCAGCAGCTGAGAATGAAGACCCCAGCTGCGTGAGCTCAGGCAGATGACTTCCGCTCTCTGCTTCGACTTCCTCATCGGTGAAATGAGCATAAGCATTGTGTCTCCTTCAGTTGGTTGTCGTGAGGATTAAATGTGTTAGTAACTTATGCCAATGAAGGACATCTCTCAGAGAAGTCCACAGACTCCACAGCTCTAATTGCTGCTAGTTACAGATGTGTCCCGATGCACTTCCCACTGATTGTAACACACTGGTAAGGCCACGTGTTACGGACTCTAAGTGCACGTTTCCCCCACACGCTGAACCTCTGGACTCAGTCACTGCACTCTCTTGCAGTCACAGTTGGCAGGTGGCCCCCAGACTCAGCTGTCATGGGCTGCACATGTGCATAAAACTTGGGGGTGGGGATGGTGGCGGGGAAGGAAATTCTGGGTACGGTAGAGAAGACCCATTTTACGAAGGGGCGTGTCAGGGTACCTGGTCGGCTCAGTCGGTGGAGCACGTGACTCTTGATCTCAGAGTTGCGAGTTTGAGCCCCACATTGGGTGTAGAGATTACTTAAAAGTGAAAATCTTAAAAAAAAAAAAAAGGAAGCACGTGACGCTCATACTGTTATGTGAAAGTATGGTCATGAATCATGCTGAATGGAAAAGAGACTCAGAAGAATTGTCCCTTCTGAAGTGAATTCGTTAACGTTCATGTTTGTTTATGTGCGCATAAAAGTGATACATCATCAAACACTGGTGTCTACACGAATCTGACCGGTTTTTCACAAGTGATGGAAACTCTACGTGATAAGAAAGCCTGGGCCACAGTTAAGTCGGCCATTTCCTGCGAGCGGCGCCCTCACAGCGGATCACATCACGGGTTTGGGGACCCTGTGTGATGCTCCCACTATCATTTACTGGGTTTAGAATATGCTAATCCGATTATAGACGTTACCGAATTTAATCCTCTCAATAGCCCTGTAAAGTCTGCACATTATGGTTCATATTTTGCTAATGAACAAAATGAGACTCAGAAGCGAAGTGATTTGCCCAGGTCAACAGCTGTTGGCAGGGCTGGGACTCGAACCAGGTGTATGTGGACTCCAAAGCCGCGGGACCCAGCTTTTGTGTCCTGGTTCAGTCAAGGCCGACCCCTAGTTCCCAGGGGCAGAAGCCCGAGGCTGGAGGGCGAGGCCAGTGCGTGCAGGAGTGAGTGCACGGGCTTGGGCGCCGCCACTGTCACCGGTGCAGGCCGAGGCCGCATCCGTGACCCCCCAGAGCACCCGGCTGAGGGCCCGCCGGGGGCCACGCTTTCCCAGTGTGCTGTCACGGCTGAGGGGATCTTGAAAGGACGGAGATGTTCTGCAAGCCTCGAGTAAGAATCACATGTTCCCGGGCTGACCCACGTCTCTCGAATTTTCCATTTATCGGCTTTATAGCAAAGCTCTGCAGATTTCAGTAAATTCTGGAGCAAAACAGTTGTTTTAACCAAACATCCGGCGGTAATGTTCACCACGACGTCTTCAATATGCAAGTAATAAAAACCCAGTCATGAGGCCTGGCAGAGGTATTAGCAACACTTCCGCGGCTCCCCCTCGGCGGCTGGGCACCCCCAAGACTCGCTGCCTTGTGGGCTGGGGGGCAAAGTGGACTGGCTGGTTGCAGGGGCGCGGAGGGATGGGGGGCGTTGACAGAATGGGGAGACCTGTGTTCAAATCTTAAAGCTTGTGTGACCTTGAGCAAGACACTCGCCTGTCCACGCCTCCTTCTCCCGCCTTGAAGACGCGCCCCCAACCTGGGATCTGAGAGTGCTTGGCGGCCAAACCCTGCGCAGTCTGGTTTTCATTCTCGTCCCCCTGCAGGGCCTCTGCTCCAGTTCCTGTGCCCTGTTTCTCTCAACAAGGATAACTACTTCCACCTGCCTTTGTGCCGTGCTCCTGGGACGAGGCTGGGCTGCCTTGCACGTGCTGCGGGAACGCTTGGGACGCAGACCTGCTCCCCTCCCCCCTCCCGGGCCTGAGAGCTGCTCCGTCCTGCGTCCTGCGCTGCTGCTGCCTCGTTGCGGGAGGGGGGCCTTGCTTTGCCCGTGTTTTGCGTCTCACTCATTCTGATGGGCAGTGACAAGGTCGGGGGCTGTACGGCCTAGGTTACTTCCTGCCCCGTTCTCCCACCCAGGCCATGGAAATTAGCGACTCCGACCATTCATCACAGGGGCCCAACGAGGGCAAGGGGTTTTCTCAGTGTCTCAGAGTAACTCATGGCAGCTGGGGTGCAAGTCCTGGTGGTCTGGAAAGCCGGAGTGGGGAGTCAGAAGATTGGGGGCCATGGGCGCAAACGACCAGGGTTCTTTAAATTATTTATTTATTTTATTTTATTTTTGAGAGAGAGAAGGAGACAGAATATGAGTCGGGGGAGAGGGGCAGAGACAGAGAGAGAGAATCTATGCCTAGTACAGAGCCTGTCACAGGGCTTGATTCCACGACCCTGGGATCATGACCTGAGCTGAAATCAAGTCAGACGCTTAACTGACTGAGCCACCCAGGCGCCCCTAAATTTATTTTTTAATTTAAATTCTAGTTACCATATAATGTAATATTGGTTCCAGGAGTAGAATTCAGTGATTCATCACTTACATATAACCCTCGGTGTCATCACAAGTGCCCTCCTTAACGCCCATCCCCCACCCAACACCCTGCCAGCAACTCAGTTTCTCCTCTAAAGAGTCTCTTAGGGGCGCCTAGGTGGCACAGTCGGTTAAGCATCTGACTCCTTTTTTTTTTTTTTTTAATGTTTGTTTATTTCTGAGAGAGACAGAGACAGTGCGCGAGCAGGGGAGGAGCAGAGAGAGAGGGAGACACAGAATCTGATGCAGCTCCAGGCCCCGAGCTGTCAGCACAGAGCCTCACGTGGCCATGAACTGTGAGATCATGACCTGAGCCGAAGTCAAATGCTTAAGCCACTGAACCCCCCAGGTGCCCCAATAAAGCTGCTTTTCTAAAACTGACCCCAAGGTTGCGACAGCGGGAGCATCCAGTGTGCTCTGCAGAGAGCAATTGGGCAGGACTGTTAGCATCGGTGCTGCAGCTGCTCCCTGGGGGTGACCCCACCTTCCAGGAAGCGGTGACAGGAAGGCGCCTGGCCCCGGGGGCGGGGGGGGTCCAGTGTGCGGGCAGCGAGGTCTCTGCTCCCGTTTATCTACTGCTCTTCCCATCTGTGTGGTTTCACCTCTTCCCCTGGTTCAGGTGACGTGGGCACACCCAGCACCACACCCCCGCAGCCTGGAGGACACACCGGGGGACAGGACACCAGAGGGACAGGAGGCCTGGAGCCCCGCGGTGCCACCCCCAGCCCTGCCCTCGTCCTCCCTGCTTCAGGTGCCGCGGGACCCCCCCGCCCCCACCGCCCGTGTTATCTCACGTCTGGTGGGACTTCAGACTTTCCCAGTCACTCACCTTAGGAGGGGAGATGGGACTCTAGTAATAGCAATAGCAATGAGCTTTTATTTATTTATTTATTTATTTATTTATTTATTTTTATGTCTTTTATTTATTTTTGAGGGACAGAGAGAGACGGCGCAAGCAGGGGAGGGTCAGAGAGAGAGGGAGACACAGAATCTGAAGCAAGCTCCAGGCTCTGAGCTAGCTGTCAGCACAGAGCCCGATGTGGGGCTCGAAGCCACGACCGTGAGATCATGACCTGAGCCGAAGCAGGCCACTCAACCGACAGAGCCACCCAGGCGCCCCTTTTATTTATTTTTTTAATGTTTATTTTTGAGAGACAGAGACAGAGCATGAGCAGGGGAGGGACAGAGAGGGAGGGGGAGACAAAGAATCTGCAGCAGGCTCCAGGCTCCCAAGAGATCAACACAGAGCCCAATGTGGGGCTCCAACCCACAAAGCGTGAGATCATGACCTGAGCTGAAGTCGGACGCCCAACTCACTCACCCAGCCAGGTGCCCCAGCAACGAGCTTGTAAAAAACAAGGAAAACAAAAACCTTTTGCTTTCAAATAATTACAGATGTTTTTGACGTCTGACAAATGACACAGGACGACACAGGAAGGTTGTCTGTCTTCTCCCCCCAGCTTCCTCCTAGGGCGACACGTCACACCACAGCAGGACACTTGTTAAATGTGTAGCCAGTGGGGCAAGGGCCTCTACAAAGGGACAGTTTGGGGGCTCACACTTTGTCCTTGCAAATCGGCTCCATCCCTCGCTGAAGGGCCCCCTCTCCTTTCTCGGGGACTTTGCTCACTCATGGTCTCGGCTCACTCAGGTGAGCCTCAGCCAAGAGGGAATTTTCCGGAAGGACACTGGGCTACACCAGAGTCTGAGGGGAGGCCGGGGAGAGAGCCAGAGCGGGCACAAGGACGGGGCCTCCGGAACCCTGGCCGGCCCCCAGGAGGCTCCGGGGTGAGGCGGGAGCGCCCACGGCGTGGTCTGCAGGTTCCCGTCCTTCAGCGCCGGGCCTCCGCGCCCTTCCAGACGCCTCTCTGCTCCTCTGGCCGGCGCAGTCGGCCCTGCGCGGCTGACCTGCTCGGTTCTTGGGGTCCAGCGCTCGGTCTCTGTATTGTCTGCAACATTTGCCCAACATAGGAAATCAAGAAGTGTTACGATTAAATAAATTACGGGGCAAAGGCAGGCCAGTTGTTTAGCCAAACTCTCTGATGGTCACAGGAAACAAAAACGAGGGGAACAGGCCTCTTTTTTGACTCCTCTCCTGAATGGCAGTGTCACAGCAGTCACTGAGTGAGCTGGGCTTTCAGAGTCACCGACTCAGCTTCTCAGGAGCCCACGGACCCGCAGGAACAGCCACAGAGGGTTTTAATTAGCAGGATGTGAAAAAAAGTCACTTGACCCCTCGGTGCCCTTCCCTGAAAGGTGGGCTAATGAGCCGGGCCACCTGCTAGCTTAGGAGGCACTTGTCCTTAATGAGGCGGTGGCGCCGAGGCTGGGGGTGGGGGGAGAGGAGGGAGAGGTGCTCCGTAGGCCCTGTGGTCCCCGCGGGCCTTGCCCCAGACTCCCTCTGGCGACCGGTTCCGGTACTGTGTCCTGTTTATAGTGCATTTTGAATGGCTTGGTTTTCTGCAGCCGCTCGGGGCTGCCTTTGCTGAGACCCTGATGCGGTGCTCCGTGCTCGGGGGCGACGGCGGCCCGGAGGGCCATGAGCTGTCCCTGCCGCCCCTACAGCCAGCTTCTGTGGTTGCACCTCGGAGCCTGGACGACCTCAGCTGTGTCGTCGGGGAGCTCGGGCCACACTGCTGAGCACGGTTCTGGGGGCGTCGCCGTCAGCGTCCCTAGATCTCTGAAGAACGCGCAGGGGGACACGGAGGCCAACTCCTTCTGTTTGGGCCCCGAGGGCAGAGTGGCAAGGACACAGGTTTCAGCTCAGCGGACAAAGTTGCCCCTCATCAGACTGGCACGCGCTGCGCTGGCACCTCCTGAAGGCGGAGGGTGGGCTGGGCTTCTTAGTCCATGGACACCTGGCCCCGAATCTCTCCCAGGTGGTTTCGCAGAGGGCGTGAAGGGTGGACTGTGCTCAGCGTCGGGTCCCCCCTGCCTCTACTGTCGAGGCAGGAAAGCTGGCGCCGGGCTCCCAGGCTCCCCTCCAGCAGGGCAGTGGGTGCGAGGCAGGGGGCCACGGTCTGCCGGTGTCCCCGCGGCCCTCGCCGAGATCCCAGCGTCCGACGGCGGGGTGGGGGGCTGGGGGGGCTGTGTGCAGAAGAGCCGCGCCTGGCATCCGAGGGCGTCCACAGAAGCAGGCGGCCCTGGAGTCGGTGCCACGGTTGCGTTTTCCGACCCAGGTGGTGTCCTGATTGTGAGAGTTGGACACTCATAGAAGCTTCCGGATGGCAGCGGCCTCATTGTGCTCTGGTGCGGTGGCAGCCTGGTCAGCGGCTCCCTTGGGCCTTGGGGAGTCACTCCCACACCCCCCACTGGGGGCCGGGCTCCCGTTTGGACGTGCTCTGTGGGGCCTCCCTGGCCATGCTGCTGGGACTCCGGGAGCGGGACACAGAGCCGCCCTGCACAACGGACCACCGAGGCAGCAGCTGCTCTGACCGTCAGGAGCCCTCCCTGCCTGGTGTCTCCGAGGCCATGCCACCACCGCCCCATTCTGTGCCAGCAAACAGATGCTCGCTTCTCACATAACTCAGTTCTGAGTCAGAGTCTCAAAACATAAATCACAACCAGATCCCAACCCACAAGGGAGTCTTGGAAATGTGGCCTTTAGTGGCTCGGCCTGTGCGCATGGGGAAGGCATCCCCGAGCCGGTCCACCAGGCTTCCTGCAGAGTCACTGACTGAGCCTGAGAGTGGTTTTAGAGGGCAGGCTGCCTCAGCCTTCAAGACGGATGAACTTGGGCTGTTCAAGTTGGAGCCAAAATCATAGCTGGTTGGAGGCGAAGGCAAAACCCTCTTGTGCCTGCTCTGCTTTCTCCCTCGGAAAGTCCGACAGACTCTGAGGACGGAAGTCCTGCACTTGCTTCTGTTTTAGCAGAATCTCTCTGGAGGGTGTTTGGAGTTGAGCCTGGAGGCCACTGCAGGATGGAGCGCAGCTCCGATTAGGGCGACGGAAGCGGGGGAAGAGCTGCGGTTCTAGGGGCGAGGCCCGGGGCCCCCGGGGTTTGGGGAGGGAAGCTCGGATGTTAACGTACGAGCCTAGGATGAACAGCCCCCAAAGCAAACACTCGCCCTTAAGCCTGGGTGTCTGGTGCAGCCTGGGCTGCAGGCCCAGGAGTCGCTGGGGTGCGACCCGGCAGACCCTCTGGGGTCGGCCCCACGCCTGGCAGGTTGGCTGCTCCGAAAGGGCCCTTTGGGGGGCTTAAGAGTAAAAAAAAAAAAGTTTTTGCTTTCACGTTTGAGGGTGCAGCCGGGAGCTTCATTCCCTCACTGTTCCTTTACTGTTTGTTTAACCACCGGTGCCCAGGCCACAGCTCTGTCCTCAGTGTCTCCGCCTCTGTCGCTGGAAGGGACAGAGGCCCCGCTGCTGCCCCCCAGCGGCTCCGCGCCCATTCGCACCCGCACCGTTCCTCCCAAGCCTTGCTGGGGTTTCCTGGGGGCAGAATGAGGGTGGTCCCGAGAGACGCAGTCTGTCCTGACCGGGCAGTGTGTGCCTTCGAGGAAGGGTGTGGAATGGCCTGGCCCTCCCTGTCTGGCGGGATAACTCGCCTGAGCCAGCCTGGAGAGAAGCCCTCACACCCGACGGTTTCCGTGCCCTCTCTTGCCCCTGACAGTTTAGACTTGACAAAATCCCTGCAACAAACCCCCGCGCTCTCCCCAGACAGCCCGCCTGCGGCTGGCTGCCCTCCAGCTCCCCTTCTGGGCCTTTCCTGCCACCCCCCAGCATGTCCCACCGTTGTGTCTTCTTTTGCCCTGGTCAGACCTTCCCCCTTCTGCCAGCTGACGAGGGATCACAGAGCCCAGAGATGTTCACATCTCTGAATCTCTGGGGTTCAATCTGCGGAACGGGGCTCAAAGTACTGTATCCAACTTCACTGACGGATCTGCAGGTTGCCAATCGCTTATGCAAACTGTCGGGCACCGTGTCTGAGGTATTTGATCAACGGCAGATGTTATTTTCAAGGGGACTCAGCTTAGACATCATTTTCCTTAAGAAACTTTGTGCCCCCGAGTGGGTTCATCTGTGCTTCGGACTCTGTGGGAAGAATTCACGGAGCACTGCGCACGTGTCCACACCGGGGAGACCCCTGAGGTGCAGAACCAGCCCCTCGGACTCTCCCCAGAGATGTCCACGTCCTCATCCCTGGACCCTGCGCACACTTCACGGCCAGGGGATGGAGGCTGCAGAGGGGACTGAGGTTGCCGGTCATCTGCCCTCACGAAGGGGTGGTTGTCCCGGCTCATCCGCGTGACCCCAGGCAATCACAGTCTCCTAAGAGAAGGAAGGAGGCAGCAGACTCAGGGAGATGCGGTGCCGGGCAGAGGCCCCAGGGACTCCCAGGCTGTCTGGGGGCTCGAGGCTGAGAAGTAAGAGAAGCCTCCAGAGGCTGGAAAAGTCCAGGAAATGGATTCTTCCCAGGGGCCTCCAGAAGCAAATGTCCTGCAGACACCTCAATTTTAGCCAGTGAGACCATGTCAGAATTCTGACCTCCGCAGCTACAGGATAATGAAATTGTGTTGTCTTAGACTCCCCAGCGTGTGGTCACTTGTTACAGCCACTACTGAAAACTCATACAACCTGCACACACGTTTGATGGCACAAATTGATCTACTTTGTCGTTGTTACAGTTTCAGCTTTGCAGTGGAGAAAAGTGCAGCTCAGAGAAGTTAAGTAATTTGCCCTAAATTGCACAGCTCATCAGTAGTGTTAGATCTTCTGATGCAAGTTACTAAAAACAAATAAAAAATACAAATTGGCTTAAACTATAAGGGGTTTATTGGCTCACATAACTGAAAAAAAATTTTAGAAGTTCTTACGATGAACAGGAAAGGCTTGATCCACAAGCTAAAAGGAATAACACGAGGACCCAGTTTTTCTCTGTCTATCTCTCTGTTTTCCACACTTCTGTTTTCATTCTCAGTTTCCACACAGCAGACCCCACGGCTGCGGACTTAACCACTGCGGTGGTAAAAACGGCTGCAGCAGCCCCGGATGTCACAACCTCACTCTCCATGACTTCTAGCGGAGAAAAGGAAGCTTCCTTTCTCAGCAAAAGTGTTGTTGTGCTTTGTTGCTTGGATTCCTGAGCCAAGTACTGAGTCCAGTGGTGGGTCTGTGAATGAGGATCGGGGAAGGAGTGAGTTGCCCGAAGGAAAAATCATAGTAGTTGGGGCAGAAGAAACAGAAAATGGACATCAGATGTGCACGGTGCTGGCTGGGAAATATCGTATCCACAAAGTTTCTGAGTTTAAGCATGCCTGCCTCCTGGGAGCACTTGGCACTTTAGACACATCGTGCAAGAGCCTGTGTCCTTCCTAGACTAAGAGGTCAGCTCGGAGCTGTCCTAATCTGTCCTGTGTGCCCAGCCCCAGCGCGAGCCCGGCTGAGGTCAGCCGTCAGACGCATGTTTGCTGTCCTCGGGCTGCTCTTCCAGGAATCCACTCGAGCTCCGCCTGGCTCCGACTCTGCCGGGAGCTGCCGGGCGCCCGCGCCCCTGAGAAGATACAGGCACTTCAACTTAGGGAAGAAGATGCTTGTATTTCAAGCCAGCTTGAGGGGGCGGCTGGGGGGCTCAATCTGCTGAGCAACCAACCTCAGCTCAGGTCATGATCTCCAGGTTCATGGGTTCGAGCCCTGCGTCAGGCTCTGTGCTGACAGCTCGGAGCCTGGGGCCTCCTTGAGATCCTGTGTCTCCCTCTCTCTCTGCCCCTCCCCTGCTCGCGATCTGCCTCTCTCTAAAAAATAAAAGTAAAACATTAAAAGTAATAATAAATAAATCAAGCCAGTTTGAGCTGTGTGTTTCCTGTAGCTAGAAACACCCTAACTAGTGCCTCAGGGGGCCGCCACGTGGGTCTCAATGAGATCAGGCAGAGAGGGCACTTACCACGTTTAAACAGTGGCCCGCTGTTACGGCTGTTATTGCCGCCCCACATTAGCACATCAGTTTATGAGCTCCTCAAATGCAGGCACTTCCCGGCCTCACTATTCCCGAGCATAATAGATAATATTTATTATTTTAAAATTTTTAATATTCATTTTTGAGAGACAGAAACACAGTGTGAGCGGGGGAGGGTCAGAGAGAGAGGGAGACACAGAATCCGAAGCAGCTCCAGGCTCTGAGCTAGCTGTCAGCACAGAGCCCGATGTGGGGCTCAAACCCACAAACCCCGAGATCATGACCTGAGCCGAAGTTAGACACTCAGCTGACTGAGCCACTCGGGCTCCTGGAATGTAACAGATAATATTTAAATGGTGACTGAACCGAATTGAAGTGTCCAAAGTCCCCAGTGTCCAAGAGTCAAGTTTCTATCAATTTAAGTTTTAAATTCAAGTCATATTTTCAAAATCACTAGGAATGCTTGCTGTTTACAAAATTCCTGTAGAAAATTATTTTTAAAAGATGAATCCTTTCCTCGCGTGTTGTACAAATTTGGGAACCCTTACAGATGCACGATCAGGCTTCTTTTGTTCATTCCTGCATCTGTTCGCTCACTCAGGAAGACTTTCTGGGGCCACCACGCGCGAGGCGCTGAGCCAGGAGAAAGCGGGGGAGAGCCAGAGCCTGGTCCTTGTGTTCAGGGAGTCGCAGGGCAGCGAATGAACAGGCAGTAAGCCCGGAATCACAGCCCAGTGAGCTGAGGGCTCTGAGGGGCAGCCCGAGGAGCTAGGCAGGCGTGAGAGTGGGACCCCCGGCTGGGGACACGGGTGGGAGCGGGGAGCGCTGCACACAGAGGAGCGCGGCTGCTCCGAAAGGCCGGCCAGACGTCCGCTGGTCCACAGGCACAGGATCCGGGTCACAAGTAGCTTGTTTCCAGGGAAACTCAGGGAAGCCTGTTCTGTACGGGAACGGCGTTGCGTCAGGAGATAAGACTGGAGACTGGGTGAGGGTCAGGTCCAACAGGACCTCAACTGCTGTGGAGAGAAGGTCAGATGTTTACCTTAAAGGTAATGGGGAGACTTTGAAGGGTTTTCAGCAGACGCGATCAAGACTCGCCTTTCCGGAAGAATACCCTGAGTCTGTAAGGACCACCGGGCAGCGGTGAAGGGCGGGCGGGAAGGCCTCCTAGGGAAGGACTATTAGGTTGAACCATACAAAATCTATTTTTTTTTTTAGGTCAAAACATGACCAAATGTCATCAGTTCAGTCCAGGTAAGAAATGACCCCAACCCAAGTGAAGACAGCAGTGATGGAGACAGGAATTCTGATGTAATAGGACATTACGGTTTCTTTGACGACAGGAACAAAGAACAGGGTCTATGCCTGGAAGTAGGAACAGATGGTGTAAAGTAATTTTTGAAACGACAAGATTTACTTCAACCAATTAAATCCACAGCTGAGCCCGATGGAGTCACGTCTTTGGGGACAGTGACGCATGAGTTTGGGGCTGGCTGGGTTGACCATTGGCCCACACCATCTTCACCGCACCAGGAATACTCCAAGGAGGTTTCTACCGCTTCCTTAATGTGGCCCCAAAACAGAGCACCACAGAGTGGGGGGCTCACTGTCTCACCGTCCGGAGGCTGGACATGTGTGTGGGCGGGGCGGGACCAGCTGCTCCTGCCTCCGGTCCCTGGCGCGTCCTGGCCTTCACGCTCACGGGCACTCTCCCCGTGGGGCCTGGTGTACCGGGGCCCCTTTGCTGTCGTGCGCCCGGCGGGCAGCCGCTCCCCCGGCCTGACCTGCAGTCAGACTGGGCACCTCCCAGGTGAGCCACGGGTGGCAGGCCCTCGTGTACATCATGGCTTTGACTTTTTAAGATATGGCGTTTATTTTGGAGCTATCAATAACCAAAGACGCTCTCCCTGGGTAGAATTAAAACATAGATCAGAAGAGCGGTGCAGGACTCGGGGCTCAGCGACGGAGAGGCCGTCCTGAGAAGAGTCAGAAAGGCGGGGGGCTCCACTCCATCCCTCACAATAAGTGAAACTGTGTCCAGCCACAAAGCTGTTGGCAGGTCAAAACTTGGGCTCTAGAACCTCACAGACTCAGACTGGGCCGATCTGATAGATGATGACTTGGTTACTAAAAGGGAACTAACTAAATGAAATCAGGTGCCTCCTGATAAATGCCGCAGTGAAATGGGCACATCGCTCCTGCAGCCTTCCTGCCAAAGGCGTAGACGACACTTAATCCTGAAGAAACAGCTGGGCGAGCCCACGAGGGGCCCGACTGTTCAGTTACATCGGTGTCACAAAGGAAAGTGAAAAGCAGAGGAAAAGTTCCAGATAATGGGAGGCAAAAGAGATGTGACATTGAAATGCAATGCTTGATCCTAGATTGGATTCCGGATTATTAAAAGAAGTTTCTAGAAAGGACAATACTGGGACAGTTGGCGAAATTTGAATGGGCATTATGAGTTAGAGAATAGTGTTATAGCGATGTTAACTTGCCTGAATTAGATCGCGTCTCTGTGGCTGCATCAGAGACTTCATTGCTTTCAGGAGATCCGAGATGCAGTTTCTAGGGCTCAGGGGTTGTTATCTCCGTGATTTATTCTCAAGTTCTTCCTGAACTAGAGTAAGAAATCATGAGGATGGGTGACTCTACTTAGTAATGCTGTATGGTTATTTGGAAGTTGCCAAGAGAATAGATCTTAAAAGTTCTGACACAAGAAAAGGTAACTGTGTGGAGTGATGGATGTATTAAATGAACTTTACAGTAGTAACTGTTTCCGAATACATATGTGTATCAAATCATCACATTGTATACCTTACATTTCAGTGTTTTATGTCAAATTACATCTCAGGCTGAAAAATAAACAAGTGCCCCAAATATTGTGGATCTTTTTGTGCAGTATATAAATTCTCTCCCCCACACCACGAGCAGGGAGAGAGAAGGTAAATGTAGCAATTGTTAACACTAAGAAAATCTAGGTGATGTGTGTAAGAAAGTCTATTGTAACTTCTGTATCCTTGAATTTTTTTTTTCCAAATAAAAAGTTTAATTAAAGAAAAAGAGATGAACCTGCCCAGGGCACTGATGTAAGGGGCACTAAAAGTATCACTGAAGCTAAGCCTCTTGGCAGAAAGGAAACTTGAAAAAATGCATTGTGAAAACTTCTCTTTGAAGAACACGGATGTGGTTGGAAAAAATGCTTGGATTCATGTAGAGATGAGGCTCCCACAGGCTGAAGGATCAGCGGGTGGTTACTGTCTGTGTTTGGTCGGTTAGGGAAGGCTGTCCCCTGTTCTTCCCTGTGAAGCTCTTCATCTCTCTTCTAAATAAAAACTAAATACATATTTCCTAAATGTTGAAAGTAGGACCAAATCATCAGCCTTTCTTTTTAGTCTGGTACTGTCAGTGGTACAACCTTGAAGAAGTCATTTCATTCATCCCGCAAACGTTTATTTGGTACTTACTTTGTGCCGGGCAGTATTTTAGATGCTGGGGACAGAGCAAGAAATAACACAGATGAGGCATGCGTCCTCATGGCGGGCATAGTCTAGTGCTATGTGGCAGACACCGGGGGTCCCCAGTTTTACAGTTATTTCCTCTTCTTCCTTGCTAAAAAAAACTCCAATTTTGTCCAAAAAGCAGTGTGTGAGGGAGAAAAAGGGAGAAAATATATTCAAACCACCTATCTGATAAAATACCACACTTTGATTTTACATCTAGAATGTATAAACAACTTTCAAAAGTCAATAGAAAAAAAGAAGAAGAAAAATCACTCCAATTAGAAAATGATCAAAAGACATGAAAAGACATTTCACCTAACAGGATATAGAAATGTTAAATAAGCACACGGAAAGGTATTCAATCTCACTAGACCTTAGGGAAATACTCATTAAAGCCACGTGAGATATCACTTCACACCTATCAGAATGGCTAAAATCAAAAATAGTGACATCACCAAATGCTGGCAAGGATGTAGAACTGGGTCACTCATAGGTTGCTGGGAGGAATGTGAAATGGTGCAGTCACTTCAGGAAAGTTTGGCAGTTTCTTTAAACACTTAAGTACGCAATTACTGTACAACTCAACAATTGTACGCTTGGGCATTTACTACAGAGAAATAGAAATGTATGTTTATACAAAAACTTGTGCATACGTGATCACAGCAGCTCTATTCATAACAGCCCAAATGGTTCTCAATGAGGATAAACTGTGGAGCATTCACATGCCGGAATACTACTCAGCAACGAAAAAGAACAAACTAACAATACAACCACCTGGATGGACCGCTAGGGAATGATGCTGAATGAAAAACAATTCCTGGGGCACCTGCGTGGCTCAGTCAGTTGAGCATCCAACTCTTGATTTCCACTCAGGTCATGATCTCACAGTTCATGAGTTCGAGCCCTAGTTGGGCTCTGCACTGACAGCAAGGAGCCTGCTTGGGATTCTCTGTCTCCCTCACTCTCTGCCCCTCCCCTGTCCCCTGTTCTCTCTCTCTCTCAAAATAAATAAGCCTTAAAAAAAGCCAATCCTAAAAGGTTATATACAGTATGGTTCCATTAGTATAACATTTTTGAAATGTCGAAATTCTAGAAATGGAGAACAGAATCGTGGGTCAGCAGGGGCTCAGGAATGAGGGCGTGCAGCCTAGAAGGAAAGTGGGTGTGATTATGAAAGGCAACAAGAGTGATCCTTGGAAATGTTATCTTCACCATGGCCGTGGTCACACAAGTCTACCAGAGTGATAACATCATACAGAATCACATACACATACATCTGGCAAAGGAGTGGATGTACAACCGCTGAGATCTGAATGAGGTCAAAGGATTGTATCAATGTCAATTTCCTTAATTTGATTCTGTGCTACTTTACATTGGGGAAGACTCCATGAAGAGTGTGTGGGGTCTTCTTACAACTGCGTTTAAATCTACAATTATCACAAAATAAAGAGGTTTTAAAATGGGTGAATTAAATCTCAATAAATTTGTTTTTTCAAGAAAGGCAATGTGTTCAGCCACAGACAAATGGTGATTGATCTAAGTTACTGCTTCTCAGCAAGACATTCAGAAAATGGGTGGGGATTTCTGGCTGTTACCATGGTGGATGAGCACTTTTGGTAATTAATGAATTTTAGATTACCTGCACTCCACAGGACAGAATTGCACAAGAATCAGACAGTCTCCCCCACTGAACATGCCACCAGATGCTTAGGATGGGCAACACACCCACCCACAGAAACACACATACATAAAAAGAACAACACATTTGCTGCAATTATCTGAGCCTAAAAGTTAACCCTATTTACAAATAAAACTTTGGGTATGGTTTTAATGTACACTGAATTCCTGCAGTGACCGAGAAGTGATTCTGCCTAAATCTTCTCCCTGAAAAAGATTATCAATGATAGCATGAGATACCAACCAGATCATGAAGGACTAAGTTAAACATGTGGACTTGGTCATCCATTTGAACTGAGTTCAAGTCCTGAGTCACTTGGTGGCTGGATAATACGTTGGCTCAGTTCCCTAACTCTGAGTTTATCATCATGAAAAGGAAGGTTCCTATAGCATACATGTCCTGGGTTCTTTTTGAGAAGATTGTCCCTTCCATCCAGACAGGAAATGTTCAAATCTAGCCCCCACCGATAGCAGAGGTTATTGTTGGAAAGGCGAATAAATGCACGGACAGGTCTTGCGTCATGATCAAAGGTACAGGAATCAAGGATGGATGACACGGGGGTTTCTGCCTTGGGCAACCGAGTGAATGGTGGTACTGTTCAGTGAGACAGGCAATACAAAAGCAAGAGTGGGTCTTAGTGGGGAAATGATGAGTTCGGTCTTGGAGATTTTGAGTCTGGGGTGTCTGTGGATGTGGAGGGGTCCTGCAGGTACTAGAATACACACCTCTGCGGTTAGATGTGTTTGGGTTACAGGTGGACCGGGAAGCATCGCATGTAAAGGAAACGGTGAAGTGGTCCGCTCGGAGCAGGTGTGCCAAGAGCAGGGCCCTGGGGTCTGTTTACACCCCGACGTTCAGTAGCTGGGCAGAGAAAGGGCACCCCTCAGGAGAGGAAACCTGGAGAACTGAGAGCAACACGTGCAGCCACGCGACCTGGACCCCGCGGTTCCGAGGATGCGGGCCTTGGGGGGAGGTAGGGGCGAGGGAGTCAGGACGTGCCCAAGCTGCCCTTTCCGGGGCCCCGGCTGCAACAGGCAGGTACAGCGGCCACCGCGGGGTCCGGAGCCTGAGGAGCGGTGCAGCGAGAAACCTCGCTCCGCAGCCGGCAGAGCCCTGGCTCCTGGAAGGCGCGCGGGCTCCACCTGAGCGCCCAGGGAAGCCAGGCCCGTGTTCAGAGCAAGGCAGCTCCTCTGAGTCTGGTGTCCCAGGGTTCCCCCGGGATTCCCCGAGAGAGCCTGCATGCAGCTGGACCTCACAAGCCCAGGAGGACACTCGAGGCCGCAACCCAGCAACGCTCCGCCTTCCCGAAGCGCCGCCCCTTGTCTTTCCTTTGTTTCCTCGTCCGAAGATCTCGCGACAGTCGGACGGCAAATCCCGCGAGCGCTGCCCGGCCCGGCGCTGCTGCTCTCGCGGTGTTTGCGCGAGACTACCCCTTGCCTGCTCCCCAGCCAGCCCGCCCGCCTTCCTCCCTCTCCCCGCCCGGCCTCCCCCGCCTTCCCCCGCCGGCCCCCTCCCCGCAGGGATACTATGGTCTCCGGAGATGGACGCCCCAGCTGCAGGTCAGGTTCCGACCGCG